>NC_053023.1:54828516-54960159 GCF_003073215.2 Triticum urartu
GAGACCGATTAGACAAACTCGGTGAGACCGACTTTGGTAATAGGCTAACCAGAGAGTTGGTCAGGCAAAGTCGGTGGAACCGATTTGCTCTTTCGGTGAGACCGAAAAGTTACAAAAAGGAAACAGAGAGTTTACATTGCAATCTCGGTGGGACCGATCTGCTCTTTCGGTGAGACCGAAAAGTTACGAAAGGGAAACAGAGAGTTTGCAATCCCATCTCGGTGAGACCGAGATCCCTATCGGTAGAACTGAATTGCTAGGGTTTGGCAGTGGCTTATGACAAGTGAAACTCGGTGGCCGGATAGAAAGAATCGGTAGGACCGAGTTTTGCTTAGGGTTTAGGTCATTTGTGGATATGGGAAAGTAGCTGAGGGTTTTGGAGCATATCACTAAGCACATGAAGCAAGAGGCTCATTAAGCAACACCTCATCCCTCCTTGATAGTATTGGCTTTTCCTAAAGACTCAATGTGATCTTGGATCACTAAAATATAAACTGAAGAGTCTTGAGCTTTTGAGGTTGAGCCAATCCTTTGTCCTTAGCATTTTGAGGGTTCCACTTTCACATCCATGCCATGCCAATCATTGAGCTTTCCTGAAATAATCATCTTGGAATAGCATTAGCTCAATGAGCTATATGTTGTTATGAATTACCAAAACCACCTAGGGATAGTTTCACTTTCATTTTTCTTTTTACTAGTATTTTCTATTTACTTTTCTGTTTGTTTGTTTTTCTTTTCTTTTATTCTGTTTTATCTTGGTTTACTAGTATATACTTAGCCTCTAATTTAGTATTTCAATTTAGTCCACTGTCACAAAAAGTATAGTCCTCAAATAATTTAGTTTGATATTTTTTATTAGTAAAGGCATTTAATAATTAGTTTTTCTACTATTTAAATCATTTTAGTGCATTTAAGCATTTCATAAATGTTTGGTTTCCCCACCATAATTGCTTACAATTTATTTGGTGCACTCCGAACATTTTAGTTTTAATATTTGAAAACTTTATTATTTGCTTGAGTTTAAATTTGAATTTTAATCGGTTTCGAACTAACGTGAGATTAGCAACAGTAATCGAAGTGACGTGGCATAATTAGCAGTGGGTTGTTGTAGCTTAAGTATCTAGGTGTCACAGGCGTCGAGGAGCAGCGCAGCAGCCTGGCAGCGTTGGAGAGAAGAATGACGGGTGGGGGGAAATTTCCTAAGTGTTTGGTTATATAGAAAAGGCTTTGGTCCCGGTTCATGGCATCAACCGGGACCAATGCCTCCATTTAGTCCCGGTTGGTGCCACCAACCAGGACCAAAGGCCTCTTTTCAGCAGCCCAAAGGGTGGGAAGCGGCGGCCTTTGGTCCCGGTTGGTAGCACCAACCGGGAATAAAGGGTGGCATTGGTCCCGGTTGATGCCACGAACCGATACCAATGCACCCCTTTAGTCCCGGTTGGTGGCACCAACCGGGACCAAAGGCCTTGTGCCAGAACTGGCGCGGTGCGGTGGGATGTGTAGTCCCACCTCGCTAGTCTCGCGGCGCGGCTTCGACAGTGGTTTATAAGCGCTGCTGCGCTGACCACTTCGAGCTCCTCTCAAATGCAGGCTTACGGGCCTAAAGTCATTTTATCTGCCTGTGGGTCTACTGGGCCTCCTGCGGGCCTGAATCCTGGCCCATGGTAGGGTTTCTAGTCGTATTCAGGCCGTGGGGGCCTAGTAGGTGGCACTTTTTTTGTTTTTTTGTTTTCTTTGTTGCTTTATTTATTTTATTTTGTTTCTACTTACAACAAAATACTTAATGTTGCTATTTTTATTTTTTCCAGTTTTTTGTTTTGTTTTTTGCATTATTTATTTTCTTTTGTTTCTTGCTTTATTTTTTAACTCTTTTTGCTTTTAGGTCAGAAAAAATATAAACTTTCTGTTAGTGCCATTAGTTTTCAAATTTAAATAGTTAAAATTTGAATTCTTTGAAATTTGTGTGAATCACAAGTTTGTGATTAACTTTACTATAAAATAGTTTTTTTCCATTTTTTTGTTTAGTTTTTTGCATTATTTATTTTCTTTTGTTTTGCTTTTTTAATTCTTTTTGCTTTTAGGTTAGCAAAATTATAAACTTTCTGTTAGTGACATTAGTTTTAGAACAATTATAAACTTTCTGTTAGTGCCATTAGTTTTCAAATTTGAATAGTTAAAATTTGAATTGTTTGAAATTTGTGTGAATCGCCTTTTGTTGGGGTTAAGTTAGGCATGCCAAGAAGCATATGCAAATCGACTGCGGATGATTCATTAGTCTTGTGTAGATATGCTTCTTTGGTGGTGGCGTTGACATAATCAATTCATCTGTTTTTGTGTCTCTCAGTTGCTGAGGTTGGAATGCCTATCTCATATGTGCACCTGTAGTAAGTCTCCCATTATTTCCTTAAAAAAGTCTTTATGTCAATAATTTTCCTTTCGATATATATTCTCGGAAAGTGAGAAATACAAGTTTTGAATAGCACTATGGGTCTACAAGTTTCGAAAAGCACTATGGGTCTAGTTTGTAATAGTCGCCCAGGTTGCACTACTAACCATGCTGCTTTGTCCAATTTAGTATGCGTAGATGGCCATTTTGTTATTGAACCATCAGATATTTCAGAAACCATAGAAACTTTTTGAGCCATGAAAAGTTCGATGGAACGAAAAAGCACACAGCTTAAGTCATTTAATTCTCTCTAGCCCTCATTATGTAAGCCACACCATAATCATATTAACTATCCGATATGAGGTGTAAAGAGGGAATCTCAAACAAACATATTTTTGTGAAAATTGTCGCTCACTAATATATGTCTAAAAAAACTTAAATTTCCTTTACTCTTCTTTGATATGTTATGTGTTATGTTGTAAGAAATCCGTTATTCACTGTGACAACTGTCACATGTTGTATATGCCTATGAAACAATGAAAATGTTACTCTTGAAATTATGTTGGTTATCCTTTAAAGCTTCGGTGGGTATTTATATTTTATACATGCTTATTTCTTATGTGTCATTTGACCTGTGAAGGTGATGTCACAACAGGACGGGCATCAAAGTTTGGCCCCTTAGCAAGTATTACTTACTATCATATTATATATGTATCATTGTTCCCGCAAAAAAATATGTATCATTGTCTAATATAGGGATATTTTAAGTAAATATATTTCTGTTAGTGCCATTAGTTTTCAAATTTAAGTAGTTAAAATTTGAATTCTTTGAAATTTGTGTGAATCACAAGTTTGTGATTAACTTTACTATAAAAATAGTTTTTTTCCAGTTTTTTTGTTTTGTTTTTTGCATTATTTATTTTATTTTGTTTATTGCTTTATTTTTTAATTATTTTTTGCTTTTAGGTCAGAAAAATTATAAACTTTCTGTTAGTGCCATTAGTTTTAGAGCATTTCAAATGAACTCTGAAAAAGTTGAAAGTTGGTATGGTATCATAATTTCACCCACATAGCATGTGCATGTACAAAACGGACAATGGTATCATACTCGTGTGTTACAAATTTGGCATGGTATCATCATAATAGTTGCGGGAGAAAGTCTTCACTTTTTCTTCGCTTGTGTCATTTTCTTATTGCGCCGTAACCATGGATAATCTTCATCGTTTATCAGTATGCTTGGGTCAGCCTTGACTTTGAAGGGAGGAATTTCATGAAACTTTTCATAATCTTTAGACATGTCTGTCTTGCCCTCCACTCCCATGATGTCCCTTTTTCCTGAAAGAACTATGTGGCGCTTTGGCTCATCATATGATGTATTCGCTTCCTTATCTTTTCTTTTTCTCGGTTTGGTAGACATGTCCTTCACATAGATAATTTGTGCCACATCATTGGCTAGGACGAACGGTTCGTTAGTGTACCCAAGATTTTTCAGATCCACTGTTGTCATTCCGTACTGTGGGTCTACCTGTACCCCGCCTCCTGATAGATTGACCCATTTGCACTTAAACAAAGGGACCTTAAACTCATGTCCGTAGTCAAGTTCCTATATGTCCACTATGTAACCATAATATGTGTCCTTTCCCCTCTCGGTTGCTGCATCAAAGCGGACACCGCTGTGTTGGTTGGTGCTCTTTTGATCTTGGGAGATCGTGTAAAATGTATTCCCATTTATCTCGTATCCTTTGTAAGTCAATACAGTCAAAGATGGTCCCCTGGACAACAAGTACAGCTCATCACAAACAGTGTTGTCACCTCTGAGACGTGTTTCCAACCAACTGCTGAAAGTCCTGATGTGTTCACATGTAATCCAGTCGTCGCACTGCTCCAGGTGTTTGGAGCGCAGACTGTTCTTGTGTTCATCGACATACGGGGTCACCAAGGTAGAGTTCTGTAGAACTGTGTAGTGTGCTTGAGACCAAGAATATCCGTCCCTGCATATTATTGAGGCCCCTCCCAGCGTACCTTTTCCAGTCAGTCTCCCCTCATATCGCGATTTAGGGAGACCTATCTTCTTAAGGCCAGGAATGAAGTCAACACAAAACCCAATGACATCCTCTGTTTGATGGCCCATGGAGATGCTTCCTTCTGGCCTAGCGTGGTTACAGACATATTTCTTTAGGACTCCCACGAACCTCTCAAAGGGGAACATATTGTGTAGAAATACGGGCCCCAGAATGACAATCTCGTCGACTAGATGAACTAGGACGTGCGTCATGATATTGAAGAAGGATGGTGGGAACACCAGCTCGAAACTGACAAGACATTGCGCCACATCACTCCTTAGCCTTGGTACGATTTCTGGATCGATCACCTTCTGAGAGATTGCATTGAGGAATGCACATAGCTTCACAATGGCTAATTGGATGTTTTCCGGTAGAAGCCCCCTCAATGCAACCGGAAGCAGTTGCGTCATAATCAGTGGCAGTCATGAGACTTTAGGTTCTGAAACTTTTTCTCTGCCATATTTATTATTCCCTTTATATTCGACGAGAAGCCAGTCGTGACCTTCATACTGAGCAGGCATTCAAAGAAGATTTCTTTCTCTTCTTTCGTAAGAGCGTAGCTGGCAGGACCTTTATACTGCTTCGAAGGCATGTCGTCTTTTTCGTGCAAACGTTGCAGGTCCTCCCGTGCCTCAGGTGTATCTTTTGTCTTCCCATACACGCCCAAGAAGCCTAGCAGGTTCACGCAAAGGTTCTTCGTCACGTGCATCACGTCGATTGAAGAGCGGACCTCTAAGTCTTTCCAGTAGGGTAGGTCCCAAAATATAGATTTCTTCTTCCACATGGGTGCGTGTCCCTCAGCATCATTCGGAACAGCTAGTCCGCTGGGACCCTTTCCAAAGATTACGTGTAAATCATTGACCATAGTAAGTACGTGATCAGCGGTACACATGGCGGGCTTCTTCCGGTGATCTGCCTCGCCTTTGAAATGCTTGCCTTTCTTTCGACATTGATGGTTGGTCGAAAGAAATCGACGATGGCCCAGGTACACATTCTTCTTGCATTTGTCCAGGTATATACTTTCAGTTTCTTCTAAACAGTGCGTGCATGCGTGGTATCCCTTGATTGTCTGTCCTGAAAGGTTACTGAGAGCGGGCCAATCGTTGATGGTTACAAACAGCAACGCGTGCAGGTTAAATTCCTCCTGTTTGTGCTCATCCCACATACGTACACCGTTTCCATCCCACAGCTGTAAAAGTTCCTCAACTAATGGCCTTAGGAACACATCAATGTCGTTGTCGGGTTTCTTAGTGTTGGGGAACGTTGCAGAAAACAAAAATTTTCCTACTCGTTTCACCAAGATCATCTAGGAGTTCATCTAGCAACGAGTCATTGGATGCATCTACATACCTTTGTAGATCGCGCACGGAAGCGTTCAAAAGAACGGTGATGATGTAGTCGTACTCGACGTGATCCAAATCACCGATGACCAGCGCCGAACAGACGGCACCTCCGCGTTCAACACATGTACGGGACGGGAGACGTCTCCTCCTTCTTGATCCAGCAAGGGGGAAGGAGAGGTTGATGAAGATCCAGCAGCACGACGGCGTGGTGGTGGATGCAGGGCGTCACAGTAGCAGGGCTTCGCCTATACTACGAGAGAGAGACGTAACGGGGAGAGAGGGAGACGCCAGGGGCTGGTGTATGAAGTCCCTCCTCTCCCCCACTATATATAGGAGGGCCAAGGGGGGGTGGTGCGCAGCCTAGGAGATCTGATCTCCTAGGTGCGGCGGCCAGGGGAGGATTCCCTCCCCCCCAAGGCACCTTGGAGGTGCCTTCCACCACTTGGACTCCTCCCCCATGGAAACCCTAGGCGCATGGGTCTAGTGGGGCTGGTGCCCTTGGCCCATGCAGGCCAAGGCGCAACCCCTACAGCCCATGTGGCCCCCCGGGACAGGTGGCCCCACCCGGTGGGCCCCCGGGACCCCTCCGGTGGTCCCGGTACAATACCGATAACCCCGAAACTTGTCCCGATGGCCGAAACAACATTTCCTATATATAATTATTTACCTCCGGACCATTCCGGAACTCCTCGTGACGTCCGGGATCTCATCCGGGACTCCGAAAAACATTCGGGTTTCTGCATATACATATCTTCACAACCCTAGCGTCACCGAACCTTAAGTGTGTAGACCCTACGGGTTCGGGAGACAAGCAGACATGACCGAGACGACTATCCGGTCAATAACCAACAGCGGGATCTGGATACCCATGTTGGCTCCTACATGCTCCACGATGATTTCATCGGATGAACCACGATGTCGAGGATTCAATCAACCCCGTATGCAATTCCCTTTGTCAATCGATATGTTACTTGCCCGAGATTCGATCGTCGGTATCCCAATACCTCGTTCAATCTCGTTACCGGCAAGTCACTTTACTCGTACCGTAATGTATGATCCCGTGACCAGACACTTGGTCACTTTGAGCTCATTATGATGATGCATTACCGTCATACGAGTGACAAATCCCAGTCTTGATCCATGTCAACCCAACAGACACTTTCGGAGATACCCGTAGTCTACCTTTATAGTCACCCAGTTACGTTGTGACGTTTGGTATACCCAAAGTACTCCTACGGTATCCGGGAGTTACACGATCTCATGGTCTAAGGAAAAGATACTTGACATTGGAAAACTCTAGCAAACGAACTATACGATCTTGTGCTATGTTTAGGATTGGGTCTTGTCCATCACATCATTCTCCTAATGATGTGATCTCGTTATCAATGACATCCAATGTCCATAGTAAGAAACCATGACTATCTGTTGATCAACGAGCTAGTCAACTAGAGGCTTACTAGGGATATGTTGGTGTCTGTTATTCACACATGTATTACGATTTCCGGATAACACAATTATAGCATGAATAAAGACAATTATCATGAACAAGGAAATATAATAATAATGCTTTTATTATTGCCTCTAGGGCATATTTCCGACACTTAGGGCCTTGGATGAGAATTGGCATCATAATGAACTTCCGCTTCATGCACATCCAAGGAGGAAGGTTATACATACATAGAGTCACGGGCCAGGTGCTGTGATTGCTGCTCTGCTCCCAGAAAGGGTTAATGCCATCCGCGCTTAAACCAAACATTACGTTCCTTGGGTCACTTGCAAACTCAGGCCAGTACTTTCTCTCGATTTTTCTCCACTGCGACCCGTCAGGGGGTGCTCTCAACTTCCCGTCTTTCTTACGGTCCTTACTGTGCCATCGCATCAACTTGGCATGCTCTTTGTTTCTGAACAGACGTTTCAACCGTGGTATTATAGGAGCATACCACATCACCTTCGCAGGAACCCTCTTCCTGGGGGGCTCGCCGTCAACATCACCAGGGTCATCTCGTCTGATCTTATACCGCAATGCACCACATATCGGGCATGTGTTCAGATCCTTGTACGCACCGCGGTAGAGGATGCAGTCATTAGGGCATGCATGTATCTTCTGCACCTCCAATCCTAGAGGGCATACGACCTTCTTTGCTACGTATGTACTGTCGGGCAATTCGTTATCCTTTGGAAGCTTCTTCTTCAATATTTTCAGTAGCTTCTCAAATCATTTGTCAGGCACAACATTCTCTGCCTTCCATTGCAGCAATTCTAGTACGGTACCGAGCTTTGTGTTGCCATCTTTGCAATTGGGGTACAACCCTTTTTTGTGATCCTCTAACATGTGATCGAACTTCAGCTTCTCCTTTTGACTTTCGCATTGCGTCCTTGCATCGACCATGACCCGTCGGAGATCATCATCATCGGGCACATCGTCTGGTTCCTCATGATCTTCAGCAGCTTCCCCCGTTGCAGCATCATTGGGCACATCGTTTGGTTCCTCTTGATCTTTAGCAGCTTCCCCCGTTGTAGCATCACCATATTCAGGGGGCACATAGTTGTCATCGTCCTCTTCTTCTTCGCCGTCTTCCATCATAACCCCTATTTCTCCGTGTCTCGTCCAAACATTATAGTGTGGCATGAAACCATTGTAAAGCAGGTGGGTGTGAAGGATTTTCCGGTCAGAGTAAGACTTCGTATTCCCACATTTAGGGCATGGACAACACATAAAACCATTCTGCTTGTCTGCCTCAGCCACTTCGAGAAAATCATGCACGCCCTTAATGTACTCGGAGGTGTGTCTGTCACCGTACATCCATTGTCGGTTCATCTACGTGCATTATATATAATTAAGCGTGTCAAAACCATTACAGAACATCATGAATAGATAATTAAGTTCATCATCACAATAAAACCAAAGTACATACATAGTTCTCATCTAACAACATATAGCTCTCCAGAGCATCTAATTAATTAAACCATACATTGAAACCATGTAAAACATTTCAATGCGAAAACAAATGTGATCATAATCGCAACCAAGGTAACAATTGATCCAACGGCATAATGATACCAAGCCTCGGTATGAATGGCATATTTTCTAATCTTTCTCATCTTGAACCGCATTGCATCCATCTCGATCTTGTGATCATCGACGACATCCGCAACATGCAACTCCAATATCATGTTCTCCTCCTCAATTTTTTTATTTTTTCCTTCAAGTAATTGTTTTCTTCTTCAACTAAATTTAACCTCTCGACAATAGGGTCGGTTTGAATTTCCGGTTCAACTACCTCCTAGATAAATAAAATCTATGTCACGTTGGTTGGCATAATTGTCATAAACAATAAATGAACCAAATAGTTATAAAAAGATAATATATACCACATCCGAATCATAGCCAGGACGAGGGCCAATGGGGCCGGATACCAAAACCATCGCACTATATAATAACAAGCAATAATAAAAGTAAGAAAATTAGACAAGTATCTATCTAAAGTAAGAGTTTTTTCTTTTAGAAAGAAGATATGAACAAGAAGCTCACCACGGTGGTGCCGGCGACGAGATCGGTGCGGGCGATCGACGGCGGTGAAGACGGGAATGGGACGTGACGGGCCGCTAAACCTAGACAAATCTCGAGGAAAATGGAGCTTTGAGGTGAGCTTCGAGAGGAGAAAGCTTAACTAGTGTGGCTCGGGCATTTCATCGAACACCTCATGTGCATAGGAGGTGAGCTAGAGCACCACAAAGCCCTCCCCTCGCCGGCCAGAGAAAAACAGAGCACTGGGGTGCTCTGCTCGCGGGCGAGGGGTATATATAGGCTCCTCATTGGTCCCGGTTCGTGGCATGAACCGGGACTAAAGGGAAGCCTATGGTCCCGGTTCAAGCCACCAACCGAGGCCAATGGTGGTGGGCCAGGAGCGAGGCCCATTGGTCCCGGTTCTTCCCACCAACTGGGACCAAAGGGGCCAGACGAACCGGGACGAATGCCCCCACGAGGCCCGGCAGGCCCCTGGCCTCACGAACCGGGACCAATGCCCCCATGGGTCCTGGTTTTGGACTGAACCGGGACTAATGGGCTGACCCGTCCTGAACCAAAGCCCTCTTTTCTACTAGTGGTACCCAACCATAGCTAGCAAAACACGGGAGAAAGCCCTAGACTAGAAACCACAAATCAATCGAAGAATCGCCAAGCTCGATCGATCGCCGTAAAAGTAGTGCCGACACAGCATGGCGACCAGAGCTGCATCTCTTGCTCTATGTGCTCTCCTCGCACTATCCCTAGGTTGGACCCTCTCTCTCCGTTTCATAATAGAGATCGAGGGTAGGGACTTCTTGTTGCCATGGGTAACAACACACTATTATTGGTGGAAAATAGAACGAGCAAGAAACGAGCAGATGATAGAGATGACTCAAATCTGACACCTACCATGACCACGCCATCCGCACGCATAAGTGTGCCTTGCCGGCAGAGAAAGAAGCCGGCTTCGTGAAGATGGACGAAATGGTGGCCACCATGTCTGCGCCCGCCGCCATCACCGAGGAGAAGTTGAACATGGGAGGCCGCCGCCGTTTGGGTCACATGAAGGCCACCACCGAGGCGATGACGGCGTACACAACCGGTGTCTTGCCTGGTCGCATGCCACCATCGCCCCCTTCCCTCCCGCTAAAGCACATCGTGGTGGTTGCACTCCAATGTGCGATGTTGCCAAGCATGGGGAAGCGAGCCGCCCTTTGCGCTGAAGCATATATGTTTGGGGCTCTCGACAGTCCGACGAGCGGGCTGCCAGACATGCGGAAGACAATGAAGATCCGACGCGGCTGGTCATAGACTAGTCAAGGGTATCCGTGTCGTGGGAATGTATATCCGCCGGCGCCGGCTGTAGACTAGTTTTACCTTAGTCCAATATAGTTTTTAGTTAAAAATTGTCAAAACTGTAATGAATTTTGGCCGGTTTATATAAAATCAGTCGTGTTTGCATTAATTCCTTCCAATTAGCTCAAACAGAAGTTGAAATATAAGCAGGCAGCGTTGTATGGTGGCCTTTGGCCCATCAGTATCTGCGGACTGGCCTCTATCTGCGGATAGATGACGGAGCAAATTTGAGATTCAGTATTGAAGATGCCCTAAGGCTACCGTAGTTGCATGTTGTTACAAAATTCTTCCACGTTTGGCTCCAAGTTGGGAAGCTAATTATGATCATGGGCTCTCCTTGGGGTGGGCGCTGAGAAATTTACGCCAAACTCATAGGTACAGAGGGAGTAATAACTTAAGAGTATCTATAACCGAACGCCCCAACCCCCCTTATACATCCAGGCGGACGGCCCGTCAGTGATCGGCCACAAAAAAGCGATCCAGGATGGACGCCATAAATGGGTCTCAAATACCCGGACCAATCGACACCTCTCATATCTAACCCCAAATGCCCGGGCGCGTCTGTCACATTGGACCGGGCCCATGCTGGTCAACCTGCCCCACATAAGGAGATTGCGTGACACCCGGGGGTACATCATCTTCGATGACGTCTACCGCGTCGACCCCCACGTGCTCACGCGGGAGTACACGCCGTCGAGCAGCCGCGCAGGAGAACACACGTGGTAGTTCCTCGGCGAGACCAAGTTCTGGAGCCAGATTGCGGGCGGGGGCATCAGCAAGCGCCCCGACCGCAGTGTCACCACCGGCGGTTACTGGGTGTTGGAGGAGTTTTACAATGCACAAGCAGACATATGCCCATCGCCTTTTGTTGGGGTTAAGTTAGGCATGCCAAGAAGCATATATGAAAATCAACTGCGGATGATTCATTAGTCTCTTCTGGATATGCTTCTTTGGTGGTGGCGTTGACATAATCAATTCATCCGTTTTTGTGTCTCTTAGTTGGTGAGGTTGGAATGCCTATCTCATATATGCACCTGTAGTAAGCATCCCATTATTTCCTTAAAAAGTCTTTATGCCAATAATTATCCTTTTGATATATATTCTCGGAAAGTGAGAAATACAAGTTTCGAATAGCACTATGGGTTTGGTTTGCAATAGTCGCCCACCTTGCACTACTAACCATGCTGCTTTGTCCAATTTAGTATGCGCAGATGACCATTTTGCTATTGAACCATCGGATATTTCAGAAACCATAGAGAGGTTTTGAGGCCTGAAAAGTTCGATGGACAGAAAAAGCACGCAGCTTAAGTCATTCAATTCTCTCTGGCACTCATTATGTAAGCCACGCCATAATCATATTAACTATCCGATATGAGGTGTAAAGAGGGAATCTCAAACAAACACATTTTTGTGAAAATTGTCGCTCACTAATATATGTCTAAAAAAACTTAATTTCCTTTACTCTTCTTTGATATGTTATGTGTTATGTTGTAAGAAATCCGTTATCCACTGTGACAACTGTCATATGTTGTATATGCCTATGAAACAATGAAAATGTTACTCTTGAAATTATGTTGGTTATCCTTTAAAGCTTCGGTGGGTATTTATATTTTATACATGCTTATTAATTTCTTATGTGTCATTTGACCTGTGAAGGTGATGTCACAACAGGACGGGCATCAAAGTTTGGCCCCTTAGCAAGTATTACTTACTATCATATTATATATGTATCATTGTTCCCGCAAAAAAAAATGTATCATTGTCTAATATAGGGATATTTTAAGTAAATATATTTTCTTTATCTTTTTTCAAATATTTACACAATACTAACTTTTAAAAATGAACGAACGGAGCAATGTGCGCGATCATGATCTAATAACTCGCAAAACAAAAATGCGGCCTCTAAGCATGAGATCAGCTAGATTTGATGAATTATTCCTTCGGTACCATATAGAGTAGAGATCTTACCAAGACGTTCCCATTGGGAATAATTAAAGGTAATCCCTCCGTTTTTAAATATAAGACATTTTAGAGATTTTAATAGGGTCTACATATGGGTGTATACAGACGCATTTCAGAGTATAGAGTCACTTAATTTGCTTTGTACGTAGTCCATATTGAAGTCTCCAAAAAGACATATATTTAGGAATGAAGCAAGTAGTACTATATTTGAAAAGACATATTTAGGAATGGAGTAAATGCTATAATTGAGAAGATACGGCAATAGAATACTTACCATATGTGTAACTTATCCTCGTCAGCCACTCCTATTTATATACCACGACCAAACAGATGTACCCGACCATAGCTAGCGAAACACGGGAGGAAGCCCAGACTAGAAACCACAAATCGATCGAAGAATCGCCAACCTCGATCGATCGCCGTAAAAGTAGTGCCGACACAGCATGGCGACCAAAGCTGCATCTCTTGCTCTATGTGCTCTCCTCGTACTCTCCCTAGGTTGGACCCTCTCTCTCCGTCTCATAATTCTTCCCGTGATTTTAGTTCAAACTACTGGTTAACTGATCTGTGCTTGTTTACATACACGATGCCTCAGTTTGTCAGGCAGTCTCTCGTGTGGATCCTGCCGGAGGGGTGGCGGTGAAAGGGTACCCGTGCGGCTACGTGGTCGTCATCCGCGTCCCGCACGACGGTGTCTGCCAGCGGGACCGTTGCGGCGGGCTGTGCGTGGAGCAGTTCATGTGGAAGTACCCGGGCATCAAGGCCGTCATAGGCGACTGCACGGCGGAGAATACCCACGAATGCATCTGCTCTTTTCTTTGCTAGTTGAACTTGATGTACAAGGGTAGTAGCCAATTTTGTGATGTTGTTTGGCTCGGAGGAAATAAAACTTGCTGCTCATTCTTTTCTTTTTTGCTTTGTCAGCCCTAGCTATTTTGTTCTTGAGAATATATAATTCAGCCATATATGGACGGGCTCAAAATAGGAGAGAG
Organism: Triticum urartu; assembly: GCF_003073215.2. Classification (NCBI taxonomy): domain Eukaryota; kingdom Viridiplantae; phylum Streptophyta; class Magnoliopsida; order Poales; family Poaceae; genus Triticum; species Triticum urartu. The sequence continues at coordinate 54,842,127 of NC_053023.1, forward strand.
GCGTTTTGGTGGCCGAGCACCCTGCAGGCCGGTATCTGGAGACGTAGAACATAGCGCCGCGATGTGTGCTTACCTCTTTTATCGCGTATATACGCCAGCTTTTCATAACAAATACGATGGCGAGATGGGCTGGGGTGCTACCATTGTACGTGGGCTGGGGCCTCTCTGGGCAGGTTTGAAAAAATCGCCCTTCGACGGGTTGGGTTGGGTTAGTTGGTGCGACATTAATTATCTGGATCGATGTGCCCATTTGCGCTGCCGGTAGCGGTGGTCAGTTTTCTCCGTCACATAGAGCCATTCATCCCCTTCTCGTGGTGGTTGGGCGAGCAGCGAATCGCCATGGATGGGCTCGAGTTCTGGTTCTTCTTCGAGGAAGCCGAATCAGGGTATAAAACTAGCGATTGTGCCAATTTGTTTCTCTTGCTCTTGCTCTTTTGCATCCAGAACTTTGCATGGCCTGAGATTTTGCTGGAATCTATTTCTTGGTGGATCCGATAGTTGCCGTTGTTGACTTGCAGATTGGGTCCCTAGGGTGGATGTACGGGATATTTTGGGCGGCGAAGCAGCTATATTGTCGAGTCCGTTGTTGCTTCCATCCATGAAGCTCGCGCGCGCTCAGCAGATCCCATAGCCAGCAGTGGCGGCGAACTCAGGACCGAGAGGAGGACAAGAATGTCGATTCGTACAATGGTACTAGCGAGGTCGTCGGCGACTCAAACGACATGGCTCCTAAGAATATGACCAATGCAACGATGAAAGAGGATGGAGATGCGGAGGGTGTCATCGTCAACAACTCCAAGGGCTCCTGCTGGACTCGGCGGTAACAATCAAACAATCATGCACAAAAATTATTATTCTCGTCTTGCCATTGATTCTATTAGTCTATAATGTTCAGCTAGTGGACGCCCCCTACTAGGTCGCACTTTTAGTACTGAGACCAATGTCCAGTTAGTGGATGCCCCCTGCTAGGTTGCACTTTTAGTACTGAGAATGATTCAGATGAGTTTTAAGAGTTTGATCTGTCCGTATATGTCTGCATCAGTATACAATACATATTGCACATTTTTTTGGAAAAAATTACAGTATTTGATATCGGCAGTGTGCCAGATGAGTTTTTTCCAATACCACTGATTCTATAGTTTTCAATCTTGCTGCACTAGCCTTGAAGATTGCATTATATTTTTAGGATTGTTAAGTTAATGTTAAATTGCAGTATTTGACAGTGGCACTGTGCCAGATGAGTTTTTTCCCAATACGACTGATTCTATAGTTTTCTGTCTTGGTGCACTAGCCTTGAAGATCGCATTATATTTTTGGAATTGTTAAGCTAATGTTTAATCTGTGCCGTATAGGGGGCTGTGCAGTGATCTGTTGTTTTTTCACACTGCAGTATTAGGGTTGGCAAATCGTCAGAGGAGAGGGATGCCGACCCACGCAGAATGCATGCGCTTGAGGCTTCGATGCGGGCTTATGTAGGCAAGAAGGCTGGTATTGTTGTTAATCCAGCAATCGGGGCCAGTTTTGATTCAGTCGAAAAAGCATACGAGTTTTGCAATCTACACTCGTGGGAGAATTAATGGCTTTGGCGTCAGGTATGCCAAAAGCCGCCTCAACGTTCACCGATAAAGTGTATGCAGGAATTTGTGTGTGTTTGTGCGGTGAGTATGATCCGATAATCCAGCATTGTTTCTTTCCAGTTAATTTGTGACAAATATGCCAGATTATTATTTCATGCTTTCTTTCGGTGAAAAATTTACAGGGGAATCCATTGAAATCCAACAGTCATTCAACGAGGTGTGGCTGCACTACATTGATGCGGATTTTTAGGTCTGATGACAAAGGATGGTACATATGCGAACACAAATCAAAGCACAACCATGAGCTTTCAGTTAATTGTATGGAAAAATTGCATTGGAAGTTGCACCGGCACATCGATAGATACATGAGGGTCTTGGTGAAGCAGCTGAGAGAAAACAACATAAGCCTAAGCAAGGTTTACAGTGTTGTTGGAAATTTTTTTGGATCTGTGAAGGAGGTACCATTCACGAAAAGATCTTTGAAAAATCTTTGTGAAAAAACTTAATAGAGAACAGTCGGAAAATGATGCCACAAAAACCATAGAGGTATTCAACGTAACGCGGGCTGAAAATCCTGAGTTCAAATGTAGTGTATAGGTTGATGACGATGGCCGAGTAAAAACTCTGATGTGGAGAACAGGGTGAAGCATTGAGCAGTTTATGTGCTTTGGTGATGATGTCACATTTGATACCATGTACAAAACTAATTTGTATGATATGCCGTTTGGCCTTTTTGTTGGTGTCAACAATCACTTCCAAAGCATTATTTTTGAGGGGTTGCTGATGAGCGATGCGAAAATTGACACTTTCAAGTGGATATTTACCGAGTTTTTCCAGATGATAGGAGCTTCTCAGCCGCAGACAATCCTTAAAGGTAAAAGGGACCGCTGACATCTATTTGTGAATACCTTTTATTGCATCCTTTTCGTGGTTGTTTTATTACATGAAGTGCATTGACCAAAAAATTGTTGGTTTTTCAGACCAGGCTCGTACTATGGAGATGAGCACATGATGAGCGGCAGGTATTGTCCCCTGGCCCTGGATCGAACTGAGGAAAAAGAAGAAGCCATGGCGAGTCTGTTTGAGTTGGGTGTGACTGGGATGGAAAACGAGCTCTGCTGTAAATAGCCAGTGAGACGACGGCAACGGCTGGGTGACCAACTATATATCGACTCCAATGACTCTCCTGGTGAGACGACGACAATGGCTAGATGCCCAACTATCAACTCAAAACGTCTCTCTGCCATGGCACATGTTTGCGAAGTCAAAACCCATGTCATTCACATCAGTCTCTGGCAGTGTGCGCGCAGGCGTCCGTGCACGCACTGGTGTGCCTGCTATTATACATGGGCTGCCACTGTTCAATTTCTAGCAAATAGGAGCGCTTTTAATCGACTGTACTACAAATACAGTAGCTACCTACCAGCTGTGCACTGATCACGACGAGCACAGATGGATGTGATACCGGCCTGCACGGTGCTCGGCCACCAAAGCGCATTTTCGTCAAAATAGGGACTTCTGGTTGCCACGGGTAACAACACACTATTATTGAAGGAAAATAGAGCGAGCAAGAAACAAGCAGATGATAGAGATCGCTCAGATCTGACACCTACCATGACCGGCCCATCCGCCGTCAACATACGCATAAGTGTGCCTTGCCGGCGGAGAAAGAAGCCGGCTTCGCGAAGATGGACGAAATGGTGGCCACCACGTCTACGCCCGCCGCTATAATCAAGGAGAAGTTGAACCTGGGAGGCCGCCACCGCTTGGGTCACATGAAGGCCACCACCGAGGCAGGGAACATATCTGGTGCACCAAGGTAATTGGTGCTACCGGTGCATCGGAGCCCGTTGCACACTAAAAAATGTTCAAAAAATGTGGAAAAAATTTAGTGTATCGATACAACATCGATGTATGTTGTCACAAAAAATCAAATCAAAATTCAAAACAATGATCAAGATACAAAAATGACAAATTTGACGTCAATGTGCTAGTGGGCCAAAACTGAAGCCCAACTTGTGTTACGTACTATTCAGTGTCAAATTTGTTATTTATGTATCTCAAGCAATGTTTCGAATATTTATCTAAATTTTTGTGACAACATACATTCATGTTGTGTCAATGCACTAATTTTTTTTCGAATTTTTTTGAACATTTTTGAATGTGCAATGGGCAACCGGTGCACTGGTAGTACAAATTGCCCCGGTGCACCAGATACATCCCCCACCGAGGCGATGCCGGCATACACAAACCGATATCTTGCCCGGTCGCAGGCCACCATCGCCCCCTTCCCTCCCGCTAAAGTACATCGCGGTGGTTGCACTCCGATGTGCGGTGTTGTCGAGCATGGGTAAGCGAGCCGCCCTTTGGGCTGAAGCATATACCTTTGGGGCTCTCGACAGTCCGACGAGCGGGCTGCCAGACATGCGGAAGACAATGAAGATCCGCCGCGGCCAGTCATAGACTAGTCAAGGGTATCCGTGTCGTGGGAATGTATATCCGTCGGCGCCAGCTGTAGACTAGTTTTACCTTAGTCCAGTATAGTTTTTAGTTAAAAATTGTCAAAAATGTAATGAATTTTGGTCGATTTATATAAAATCAGTCGTGTTTGCATTAATTCCGTCCAATTAGCTCAAACAAAGGTTGAAATATAAGCGGGCAGCATTGTATGGTGACCTTTGGCACATCAGTATCTACGGACTGGCCTCTATCTACGGATAGATGACGGAGCAAATTTGAGGTTCAGTGTTGAAGATGCCCTAAGGTCACCGTAGTTGCATGTTGTTACAAATCTTTCCACGTTTGGCTCCATGTTGGGAAGCTAATTATGATCATGGGCTCTCCTTGGGGTGGGCGCTGAGAAATTTACGCCAAACTCATAGATACAGAGGGAGTAATAACATAAGAGTATATATAGCCGGACGCCCCAACCCCCCTTATATGTCCAGGCGGACGGCCCGGTCAGTGATCGGCCACAAAAAAGCGATCCAGATGGACGCCATAAACGAGTCTCAAATGCCCAGTCCGATCGACACCTCCCATATCCAACCGCAAATGCCCGGGCACGTCCGCCACATTGGACCGGGCCCATGCTGGTCAACCTGACCCCACATAAGGAGATTGCCTGACGCCCGGGGGTACATCTTCGATAACGTCTACCATGTCGACCCCCACGTGCTCACGTGGGAGTACACGCTGTCGAGCAGCCGCGCAGGCGAACACATGTGGTAGTTCCTCAACGAGACCATGTTCCAGAGCCAGATCACGGGCGGGGGCATCAGCAAGCGCGCCGACCGCAGTGTCACCACCGGCAGTTACTGGGTGGTGGAGGAGTTTTACAATGCACATGCAGACATATGCCCATCGCCTTTTGTTGGGGTTAAGTTAGGCATGCCAAGAAGCATATGCAAATCGACTGCGGATGATTCATTAGTCTCGTCTAGATATGCTTCTTTGGTGGCAGCGTTGACATAATTAATTCATCCGTTTTTGTGTCTCTCAGTTGGTGAGGTTGGAATGCCTATCTCATATGTGCACCTGTAGTAAGTCTCCCATTATTTTCTTAAAAAAGACTTTATGTCAATAATTTTCCTTTTGATATATATTCTCGGAAAGTGAGAAATACAAGTTTCGAATAGCACTATGGGTCTACAAGTTTCGAATAGCACTATGGGTCTGGTTTGCAATAGTCGCCCACGTTGCACTACTAACCATGCTGCTTTGTCCAATTTAGTATGCGTAGATGGCCATTTTGTTATTGAACCATCAGATATTTCAGAAACCATAGAAACGTTTTGAGCCATGAAAAGTTCGATGGACAGAAAAAGCACGCAGCTTAAGTGTTAAGTCATTCAATTCTCTCTAGCCCTCATTATGTAAGCCACACCATAATTATATTAACTATACGATATGAGGTGTAAAGAGGGAATCTCAAACAAACACATTTTTGTGAAAATTGTCGCTCACTAATATAAGCCTAAAAAAACTTAAATTTCCGCTACACTTCTTTGATACTTTATGTGTTATGTTGTAAGAAAAACGTTATCCACTGTCACAACTGTCACATGTTGTATATGCCTATGAAACAATGAAAATGTTACTCTTGAAATTATGTTGGTTATCCTTTAAAGCTTCGGTGGGTATTTATGTTGGAAATTTAGCACTTTTCCGATTATACTTATCCATGAGTTAACAATAAACATGGCATAAAAGGTATGCATCTCATAGCGATACCTAAGCATAATAGCACGTACAGAACATAGAATCGAACCTTCTATGAGCAGCACATATACAGCTAGCATAAGTACGAGTAAACAAGGGATGGACAGATCATACCCTCCGGTTGGCCAGGCCAATGCGGCGGCTGCAGCAGCAGCCTCGGCGTCGTCCGTGGCCTTCTTCTTAGCGGCGTCGTCGGCGGCCATGGTGTTGATGCAGAGGAAGTAGTGGAAGCAGAGGCGAACAGAGTTGGGGACGGATCAGGAGCAGTCGCGTCGAGACGCTCCCCAAAAACCTTATTGCCGTTCTCCCGGGTAGGATCTCGAACGACAGGGTTCCGGAGGCACGTGCTCTCCCGACCAGCCGTGCACGCGGGCGTCGGGATGGGATTGCCGGAGGCAGCACAGAGTGAGGAACAGTAGATGACGGCTAGGTCACGCGAGAGGGAGTGAGTGAACCGAACTAGGTTACTTCACTGGCCAGCGCCTTCTTATATAGTCCGTAAGGAAGAAAGTCGTGGGCCTTGACGAGGCCCACGACCGAGTTGGCCCACTCCCGGCAAGGGAGTCGTTGTTCCCAGCAAGGGTCGCACTCCCGGCAAGGGAGTCGACGAATACGCGGGTCCCGGCAAGGGTCGCACCCCCGGCAAGGGAGTCGACGAATCCCGGCAATGCAAGTCAGCCCACCGTCCAACGTCTTGGACAGTGGCCCACATTTTAGTGACTCGTTAATTAATCCCTGATTAATTAATTCATTCCTGAGTGGCAAAAATAAGCTTCGGCTCGGTTCATTCCCGCAACCCGCGGCGCGCGCGCGTCGTGACGAGGTGAGGCGTGGCGAGGTGGGTGGCAGAGGAGGAGCGCGCGTGTACCACTCCTCTTCCCAAGCTCCCAATGGCAAGTGGTAGAGTAGCCCTTATAAAGGGGTCTCAACTCTTCTCAACTAGCAAGGTGGGACTAAACTTCCCACCACCTGCCATCTCATACATGGGCCTCAAGATTAACCAGGGATTAGTGTCTTATATGGGCCTAAGCCCATCCATAATCCAACAATCCCCCACCAGATCTCGAGGCACATAAGTTTGTCAACTATTCCAAACAATGTTTGATATACCAGAATTTTCAGTGGAGACTGTTAAGTTGAACTTCCACCTAGAGCAACAGGATTAGACTTCTTCACAACTAAACAATGGACTATGCCTTGAATTGTTAGTTTGGCGTGCAGAAGTTTCGCCCATTGTCAGCTGATACATGGCTGCCGAAGGCTAAACCCCACGGGTGGAGCTTATTAGTCATACTCCGTACCTTCTCATGAGCTTAATAGAGATTACCCAATCTCATAGACTGTGACCAGCAGTCGGGATCACATAGGTGTGTTCCTCCAAAGAATGCTCTGTAGGTTAGCATCTTGCTTACACAAGCTTTGGAACACATTAAGACAAAAGTCAACCTGCCTTACAGAATTGAGAGTATTGTGCATCTCCAACGGAGTGGGTTAATTAAGGATACTCTCCTCAGTTGACCACTGGATTGTTTTCCCAGATCCTAATTCACGGGATCTCCGATCACATAGGTTGGGTTACCCCCATGGCAACTTACTGGGTCTCATACTCATCTCCCTCGATGCATTTTCTATCACAATCCGTGATAGCCCTTTCGTAAAAGGGTCTGCCAGATTCTTAGCCGTCTGGATGTAATCCAATGCTATTACTCCGGAGTTTCTTGATTTTCTGACAGATTTCAATCTTCTTCTTATTTGCTTTGTGGATTTCATGTTGTCCTTTGAACTCTTAGCCTTGGCAATCACTGTTTGATAGTCACAGTTCATAAGAAGATTCGGCACTGGTTTATCAACCACCAGCAAATCCATCAAAAGCTCTCAAAGCCATTCTGCTTCGACGCATGATGTGTCTAATGCTGTGAGTTCTGCTTCCATAGTCGATCTGGTTAAGATCATCTGCTTGCAAGACTTTCAGGAAACAGCACCACCACCAAGTGTGAAGACATGTCCACTAGTGGCTTTCATCTCATCAGCATCAGATATCCAATTCGAATCACTATACCCCTCAAGTACCGTCGGGTACCCAGAATAGTGAATTCCATAGTTCGCAGTACCTTGCAAATAACACATCACTCGCTCAACAGCATGCCAGTGCACATCTCCCGGATTAGAAACAAACCGGCTCAGTTTGCACACAGCAAATGACATGTCAGGACGAGTAGCACATGCTAGGTACATCAGTGAACCAACCACTTGAGAATATCTCAATTGATCTACAGTCGTGCCTTCGAACTTTTGAATCTGCACGCTAAGATCATATGGTGTTGCAGAAGGTTTGTAGTACGAATATCCAAAATGGCTCAAAATCTTCTCAACATAGTGGGATTGCAAAAGTGTAATTCCACCCTCAGAATTTCTCAGTAGCTTGATGTTCAGGATAACATCAGCCACACCCAGGTCCTTCATCTCAAAGTTGTGAGATAGAAAAGACTTGACCTCCTCAATGACCTTGAGGTGGGTCCCAAATATCAGTATGTCATCGACATACAGACACAGTATAACTCCTCTGCCCCCACCATAGCGATAGTATACACATTTGTCAGCTTCGTTCACAACAAAGCCAGCAGATGTCAGAGTAGTGTTGAACTTCTCATGCCATTGCTTAGGCGCTTGTTTCAGGCCATACAAAGATTTCACTAGCTTACACACCTTTCCTTCCTGACCATTTACTACAAAGCCATCCGGCTGTTGCATGTAAATTTTCTCGTCTAGCTCTCCGTTAAGGAAAGCCGTCTTAACATCCATCTGATGAACGAGAAGACCATGCGAGGCAGCCAAAGTGAGTAACACTCGAATGGTTGTCAGTCTAGCCACAGGTGAATAAGTGTCAAAGAAATCCTCTTCTTCTTTCTGGGTATAACCCTTGGCCACAAGCCTAGCCTTGTACTTCTCAATAGTACCATCGGGCCTAAGCTTCCTTTTGAACACCCACTTACATCCTAATGGTCGACAACCATAAGGACGATCAGTGATCTTCCATGTCCCATTAGCCAAGATGGAATCCATCTCACTACGGACCGCATCCTTCCAGTAGTCAGCATCTGGAGATGCATAAGCTTCTAAAATGGAGCTGGGAGTATCATCATCCACGAGGTACACGAGGAAATCATCACCAAAGGACTTTGCAGTCATCTGTCTCTTGCTCCTAACAGGAGCTTCCTCGTCATCCTCTGTGGAACTCTTATCACTTTTATGTTCATAATATTCCATCGGAATAGCAGGTTCAGGAGTCTCATCAGATTCCAGTCTAGAATTGCTTTGCATATCTCTCATGGGGAAAATATCCTCAAAGAATGTAGCATCCCTAGACTCTATAATTGTACTGACCTTCTGGTCAGGTACCTTAGATTTCACCACTAGAAATCTATATCCAACGCTATGCTTGGCATAGCCAAGAAAAACACAGTCCACGGTCTTTGGTCCCAACTTGCACTTTTTGATTATCGGCACGTTGACTTTCGCCAAACAGCCCCAAGTGCGTAAGTAAGTGAGTGTAGTTCTCTTCTTTTCCCATTGCTCATAGGGAGTAGTCTCATTATCCTTTGTGGGAACTTTATTCAGGACATGACAAGATGTCAATACAGCCTCCCCCCACCATGCCTTGGATAAACCCGATGTATCTAACATGGCGTTAACTAAATCAGTTAGAGTATGGTTTTTCCGTTCGGCAACCCCGTTTGACTGGGGTGAGTAGGGAGGCGTCCTCTCATGAATAATGCCATGTTCCGCACAGAATAAATCAAACTCATTAGAAAAATACTCTCCACCACGATCAGACCGGACTCATTTTATTTTCTTCTCAAGTTGATTCTCATCTTCAGCCTTATAGACTTTAAAGTAGTGTAGAGCCCCATCCTTAGTATTTAACAAATACACATAGCAGAATCTAGTGGAATCATCAATCACAGCCATGAAGTATTTCTTTCCACCTTTAGTCAACACACCATTCATCTCACAGAGATCTGAATGTATGAGCTCTAGAGGTGCCAGGTGTCTCTCCTTCACAGGCTTGTGAGGCTTACGAGGTTGCTTAGCTTGCACACACGCATGGCACTTAGAGCCTTTGGCTAAAGTGAAACTCAGGATTAAATCCATCTTAGCAAGCCGTGTCATACAACCAAAATTTATGTGACAAAGACGTGAATGCCAAACCTCAGATTCGTTCACATTAGAATGAATTTGGTTCACGATTTTATTACAGAAATCCTCCAGGGAAAGGTGGAACAAACCACCATAATCATATCCTTTTCCAACAAATAGTCCATACCGAGATACGACTACTTTGTTAGACTCAAATACTAACTTAAACCCTTCTTTACATAGAAGGGAGCCACTAACGAGATTCTTCTTTATGGCGGGGACATGCCGCACGTTCTTCAGTTGCACGATCTTTCCCAAAGTAAACTTCAGATCTACCGTGCCAACACCATGACAGAAGCATGCGAGCCATTCCCCATTAGGACGGAACAATCTCGTGCGACCTGGTAGGAAGAAAACAAAGACACATCAGCACACACATGAATATTGGCCCTAGTGTCAATCCACCAATCGGTGGACTAACAGACTGAAAGTATGGTAAATAGATTACCATACCCAGATGCCGCATCATTGTTGCTCAGAGTGACATTCACAGACTTGGAGTCCTATGATGGCTTCTTATACTTGTTTGGGCACTTGTTTGCCCAATGTTCATCTGAACCACAAGTAACGCAGCCATCTCTCTTTTGTCTTTCTTCTTACCCTTCTTCTTAAAGGTAGTATTCTTCTGGACAGAGTTCTTTCCCTTGAACTTGTGGAAGTTCTTCTGCACCACATTGGCGCTAGAAGAACCCTCTGCCCCTTTAACGTGCGAGTCCTTTGCTCTCGAGTTCTGCTCAACACTGAGATGACCAATGACATCCTCAACAGAGAATTCATGTCTCAAGTGCTTGAGAGAAGTAGCAAAGTTCCTCCAACTAGGAGGGAGTTTTGCAATAATGCAACCCGCGACAAACTTGTCCGGTAACTCACACTTTAGGAGCTCCAACTCCTTAGTAATGCACTATATCTCATGAGCCTGGTCCAATACAGAACGGTTATCAACCATCCTGTAATCATGGAACTGCTCCATGGCATACAGCTCACTGCCAGCATCAGTTGCACCGAATTTGACTTCGAGCGCATCCCACAAGTTTTTGGCAACACCCATATGAATATAGGCGTCAACCAACTTGTCTCCAATCACACTCAGAACTGCTCCCAGAAAGATTGTGGTTGCCTTCCTAAACGCCTTCTCCTGTTCAGGAGCAATCGTTTCTGTGAGGGACACACCACCAACCCAGAACACGTTCATCGCTGTGAGCCACAAGGTGGTCCTAGTCTGCCAACACTTAAAATGCGTCCCGATAAACTTTTCCGGTTTCAGAGTAGCAGCAAAGCCTTGAATCAAAAAGTGCCTAAAATAAGGTTTTTGGATTGTTGGAAATATTAGCACTTTTCCGATTAGACTTATCCACGAGTTAACAGTAAGCATGGCATAAAAGGTATGCATCTCATAGCGATACCTAAGCATAATAGCACGTACAGAACATAGAATCGAACCTTCTATGAGCAGCACATATACGGCTAGCATAAGTACGAGTAAACGAGGGATGAACAAATCATACCCTCCAGTTGGCCAGGCCAACGCGGCGGCTGCAGCAGCAGCCTCGGCGTCGTCCGTGGCCTTGTTCTTAGCGGCGGCATCGTCGGCCATGGTGTCGATGCAGAGGAAGTAGTGGAAGCAAAGGCGAACAGAGTTGGGGACGGATCGGGAGCAGTCGCGTCGAGACGCTCCCCAAAAACCTTATTGTTGTTCTCCCGGGCAGGATCTCGAACGACAGGGTTCCGGAGGTCGTCGGGATGGGATCGCTGGAGGCAGCACAGAGTGAGGAACAGTAGATGACGGCTAGGTCACGCGAGAGGGAGTGAGTGAACCGAACTAGGTTACTTCACTGCCAGAGCCTTCTTATATAGTCCGTAAGGAAGAAAGTCGTGGGCCTTGACGAGGCCCACGACCGAGTAGGCCCACTCCCGGCAAGGGAGTCATTGTTCCAGGCAAGGGAGTCGACGAATACGCGGGTCCCGGCAAGGGAGTCGACAAATCCCGGCAACGCAAGTCAGCCCACCGTCCAACGTCTTGGACAGTGGCCCACATTTTAGCAACTTGTTAATTAATCCCTGATTAATTAATTCATTCCTGAGCGGCAAAAATAAGCTTCGGCTCGGCTCATTCCCGCAACCCGCGGCGCGCGCGCGTCGTGACGAGGCATGGCGAGGCGGGTGGCGGTGGAGGAGGAGCGCGCGTGTACCACTCCTCTTCCCAAGATCCCAATGGCAAGTGGTAGAGCAGCCCTTATAAAGGGGTCTCAACTCTCATCAACTAGCAAGGTGGGACTAAACTTCCCACCACCTGCCATCTCATACATGGGCCTCAAAATTAACCAGGGATTAGTGTCTTATATGGGCCTAAGCCCATCCATAATCCAACAATTTATATTTTGTACATGCTTATTTCTTATGTGTCATTTGACCTGTGAAGGTGATGTCACAACAGTACGGGCATCAAAGTTTGTCCCCTTAGCAAGTATTACTTGTTGGGGAACGCAGTAATTTCAAAAAAATTCCTACGCACACGCAAGATCATGGTGATGCACAGCAACGAGAGGGGAGAGTGTTGTCTACGTACCCACGCAGACCGACTGCAGAAGCGTTCACACAACGTAGAGGAAGTAGTCGTACATCTTCCCGATCCGACCGATCCAAGCACCGTTACTCCGGCACCTCTGAGTTCTTAGCACACGTACAGCTCGATGACGATCCCCGGGCTCCGATCCAGCAAAGCGTCGGGGGAGAGTTCCGTCAGCACGACGGCGTGGTGACGATCTTGATGTTCTACGGACGGAGGGCTTCGCCTAAGCACTACAACGATATGATCGAGATGGAATATGGTGGCAGGGGGCACCGCACATGGCTAAGGAACGATCTCAAGGATCAACTTGTGTGTTCTAGGGTGCCCCCTGCCCCCGTATATAAAGGAGCAAGGGAGAGGCCGGCCGGCCCTATGGGGCGCGCCAAGGGGAGGGGGAGTCCTCCTCCTAGTGGGAGTAGGACTCCCCTTTCCTAATCCAATTAGGAAACCCTAAGGAGGAAGGAAAGAGGGGGAGAGGGAGAGGGAAAGAGGGGCCGCACCCCCCTCCCTAGTCCAATTCGGACTCCCCATGTGGGGGGGCGCCACCTCCTAGGCCGCAGCCCTCTCTCTCCCCTAAGGCCCAATAAGGCCCATTACTTCCCTGGAGGGTTCCGGTAACCCTTCCGGTACTCCGGTTTTCTCCGAAATCACCCGGAACACTTCCGGTGTCCGAATATAGCCGTCCAATATATCAATCTTTATGTCTCGACCATTTCGAGACTCCTCGTCATGTCCGTGATCACATCCGGGATTCCGAACTAACTTCGGTACATCAAAATGTATAAACTCATAATAACTGTCATCGTAACGTTAAGCGTGCGGACCCTACGGTTCGAGAACAATGTAGACATGACCGAGACACGTATCCAGTCAATAACCAATAGCGGGACCTGGATGCCCATATTGGCTCCTACATATTCTACGAAGATCTTTATCGGTCAGACCGCATAACAACATACGTTGTTCCCTTTGTCATCGGTATGTTACTTGCCCGAGATTCGATCGTCGGTATCCAATACCTATTTCAATCTCGTTACCGGCAAGTCTCTTTACTCGTTCTGTAATACATCATCCCGCAACTAACTCATTAGTTGCAATGCTTGCAAGGCTTATGTGATGTGCATTACCGAGAGGGCCCAGAGATACCTCTCCGACAATCGGAGTGACAAATCCTAATCTCGGAATACGCCAACCCAGCATCTACCTTTGGAGACACCTGTAGAGCTCCTTTATAATCACCCAGTTACGTTGTGACGTTTGGTAGCACACAAAGTGTTCCTCCGGTAAACGGGAGTTGCATAATCTCATAGTCATAGGAACATGTATAAGTCATGAAGAAAGCAATACCAACATACTAAACGATCGGGTGCTAACCTAATAGAATGGGTCATGTCAATCAGATCATTCAACTAATGATGTGACCTCGTTAATCAAATAACAACACTTTGTTCATGGTTAGGAAACATAACCATCTTTGATTAACGAGCTAGTCAAGTAGAGGCATACTAGTGACACTAAGTTTGTCTATGTATTCACACATGTATTATGTTTCCGGTTAATACAATTCTAGCATGAATAATAAACATTTATCATGATATAAGGAAATAGATAATAACTTTATTATTGCCTCTAGGGCATATTTCCTTCATTACTTACTATCATATTATATGTGTATCATTGTCTAATATTGGGGTATTTTATGTAAATATATTTTCTTTATCTTTTTTAAAATATTTGCACGATACTCTAACTTCTTAAAAAATGAACGAACGCAGCAACGCGCGCGATCATGATCTAGTAACTCGCAAAACAAAAATGCAGCCTCTAAGCATGAGATCGCCTAGATTTGATGAATTATTCCTTCGGTACCATATAGAGTAGAGATCCTACCAAGACGTTTCCATTAGGGATAATTGGGGCAGATGATAGAGATCGCTCAGATCTGACACCTACCATGACCGGCCCATCCGCCGTCAATGTACGCATAAGTGTGCCTTGCCGGCAGAGAAAGAAGCCGGCTTCGCGAAGATGGACGAAATGGTGGCCATCACGTCTGCGCCCGCCGCTATAATCAAGGAGAAGTTGAACATGGGAGGCCGCCGCCGTCTGGGTCACATGAAGGCCACCACCGAGGCGATGTCGGCATACACAACCGGTATCTTGCCCGGTCGCAGGCCACCATCGCCCCCTTCCCTCCTGCTAAAGCCCATCGCCGTGGTTGCACTCCGATGTGCGGTGTTGCCGAGCTTGGGGAAGCGAGCCGCCCTTTGCGCTGAAGCATATACCTTTGGGGCTCTCGACAATCCGACGAGCGGGCTGTCAGACATGCGGAAGACAATGAAGATCCGTCGCGGCCGGTCATAGACTAGTCAAGGGTATCCGTTTTGTGGGAATGTATATCCGCCGGCGCTGGCTGTAGACTAGTTTTACCTTAGTCCAGTATAGTTTTTAGTTAAATTTTTTCAAAAATGTAATGAATTTTGGCCGATTTATATAAAATCAGTCGTGTTTGCATTAATTCCGTCCAATTAGCTCAAACAGAGGTTGAAATATAAGCGGGCAGCGTTGTATGGTGACCTTTGGCACATCAGTATCTACGGACTGGCCTCTATCTACGGATAGATGACGGAGCAAATTTGAGATTCAGTGTTGAAGATGCCCTAAGGCTACCGTAATTGCATGTTGTTACAAATCCTTCCAAGTTTGGCTCCAAGTTGGGAAGCTAATTATGATCATGAGCTCTCCTTGGGGTGGGCGCTGAGAAATTTATGCCAAACTCATAGGTACAGAGGGAGTAATAACTTAAGAGTATCTATAGCCGGACGCCCCAACCCCCCTTATACGTCCAGGCGGACAGTCGGCCCATCAGTGATCGGCCACAAATAAGCGATCCAGATGGACGCCGTAAATGGGTCTCAAATGCCCGGACCAATCGACACCTCTCATACCCCAAATGTCCAGGCACGTCCGCCACATTGGATCGGGCCCACCCTGGTCAACCTGACCCCACATAAGGAGATTGCGTGACACCCGGGGGTACATCATCTTCGATGACGTCTACCGCGTCGACCCCCACGTGCTCACGCGGGAGTACACACCGTCAAGCAGCCGCGCAGGCGAACACACGTGGTAGTTCCTCTGCGAGACCAAGTTCTAGAGCCAGATTGCGGGCGGGGGCATCATCATGCGCGCCGACCGCAGTGTCACCACCGGCGGTTACTGAGTGGTGGAGGAGTTTTACAATGCACATGCAGACATATGCCCATCGCCTTTTGCGCTGAAGTATATATCTTTGGGGCTCTCGACAGTTCGACGAGTGGGCTGCCAGACACATGGAAGACAATGAAGATCAGCCGAGGCCGGCTGTAGACTAGTTTTACCTTAGTCCAGTATAGGATTTTAGTTAAAAATTGTCAAAAATGTAATGAATTTTGGCCGATTTATATAAAATCAGTCGTGTTTGCATTAATTCTGTCTGATTAGTTCAAACAGATAGATAATGGACTGGCCTTTGGCACATCATTATCCGCGGACGAACCTCTATCTACGGATAGAAGACTGAAAGTGCAACTATCCCTAGGTGGTTTTGGTAATTCATAACAACATATAGCTCATTGAGCTAATGCTATTCCAAGATGATTATTTTAGGAAAGCTCAATGATTGGCATGGCATGGATGTTGAAAGTGGATCCCTCAAAATGCTAAGGACAAAGGATTGGCTCAAGCTCAAAAGCTCAAGACTCTTCATTTTATATTTTAGTGATCCAAGATCACATTGAGTCTTTAGGAAAAGCCAATACTATCAAGGAGGGATGAGGTGTTGCTTAATGAGCCTCTTGCTTCATGTGCTTAATGATATGCTCCAAAACCCTCAACTACTTTCCCATATCCACATTCGACCTAAACCCAAAGCCAAACTCGGCCCTACCGATTCTTTCAACCCGGCGCCACCGAGTTTCACTTGTCATAGCCATTGCCAAACCCTAGCAAATCGGTTCTACCGATAGGGATCTCGGTCTCACCGAGATGGGATTGCAATTTCTCTGTTTCCTTTTCGTAACTTTTCGGTCTCACCGAAAGAGCGGATCGGTCCCACCGAGATTGCAATGTAAACTCTCTGTTTCCTTTTCGTAACTTTTTGGTCTCACCGAGAAGAGCGAATCGGTCCCACCGAGTTTGCCTGACCAACCCTCTGGTTAGCTTATTACCAAATCGGTCTCACTGAGTTTGTGTAATCGGTCTCACCGAGATTACGTTATGCCCTAACCCTAACCATATCGGTCCTACCGAGTTGCATGTTAGTCCCACCGAAAATCTCTAACGGTCACTAGGTTTACTATTTCGGTCCGACCGAGTTTGTTGATTCGGTCCCACCGAGATTGGTAAATTGTGTGTAACGGTTGGATTTTGTGTGGAGGCTATATATACCCCTCCACCTCCTCTTCACTCATGGAGAGAGCCATCAGAACACATCTACACTTCCAACTCATATGTTCTGAGAGAGAACCACCTACTCATGTGTTGAGGCCAAGATATTCCATTCCTACCATATGAATCTTGATCTCTAGCCTTCCCCAAGTTTCTTTCCACTCAAATCTTCTTTCCACCAAATCCAAATCCTGTGAGAGAGAGTTGAGTGTTGGGGAGACTATCATTTGAAGCACAAGAGCAAGGAGTTCATCATCAACACATCATTTGTTACTTCTTGGAGAGTGGTGTCTCCTAGATTGGCTAGGTGTCACTTGGGAGCCTCCGACAAGATTGTGGAGTTGAACCAAGGAGTTTGTAAGGGCAAGGAGATCGCATACTTCGTGAAGATCTACCGCTAGTGAGGCAAGTCCTTCGTGGGCAATGGCCATGGCGGGATAGACAAGGTTGCTTCTTCGTGGACCCTTCGTGGGTGGAGCCCTCCGTGGACTCGCGCAACCGTTATCCTTCATGGGTTGAAGTCTCCATCAACGTGGATGTAGGATAGCACCACCTATCCGAACCACGGGAAAAACATCCGTGTCTCCAATTGTGTTTGAATTCTCCAAACCCTTCCCTTTACATTCTTGCAAGTTGCATGCTTTACTTTCCGCTGCCAATATACTCTTTGCATGCTTGCTTGAATTGTGTGATGATTGCTTGACTTGTCCTAAAATAGCTAAAATCTGCCAAGAACTAAAATTGGGAAAAGGTTAAGTTTTTATTTGGTCAAGTAGTCTAATCACCCCCCCTCTAGACATACTTTCGATCCTACAAAGACGGAGCAAATTTGAGGTTGAGTATTGAAGATGTCGTAAGGCTACCGTAGTTGCATGTCGTTACAAATCCTTCCACGTTTGGCTCCAAGTTGGGAAGCTAATTATGATCATGGGCTCTCCTTGGGGTGGGCGCTGAGAAATTTACGCCAAACTCATAGGTAGAGAGGGAGTAATAACATAAGAGTATCTATAGCCAGGCACCCCAACCCCCCTTATACGTCCAGGCGAACAACCCGGTTAGTGATCGGCCACAAAAAAGCGATTCAGATGGATGCCTCAAACGGGTCTCAAATGTCCGGACCGGTCGACACCTCTCATATCTAACCCAAAATGCTCGGCGCGTCCGTCACATCGGACCGGGCCCATGCTGGTCAACCTGGCCCCACATATATTCCTCTACATCCGCTATCCAGGCCAAACCCTAGCCACTTCACACGGCAACCCCCTCCACTTTCCTTCGCCACCCAAGCTCCCGTCCGGCGATCTCCAACCTTCTTCGGCATGGCGGGCAGCGGATCCGACGATGACTAGTACCGATCCGTTGACCGGGGTGTCGTCCTATGCGGTTTGGAGGAATCAATGGCCATCTGCATTACACTCTGCCGCTCCCTGGGAGGATAGCGCCCGATCGAAGGCGGGATCTGTCCGGTGCGAGTCCATTGCGTGGCGCATGGGGCGCTCGAATCCTCCTGCGCTGGATAATTGCGGTCCTCTTGCGAGCCTTCCAATCTCCATTTCCCCATCAATAGTCCACTGGAGTATGATTCCTACTGAGACCAGTGTGCCCGTCGTGGGAAGGAGAGGATGAGGGCGGCGGAGGCCTGCCTCGCTGCTGACATAGCGGCGGCGGAGGCGGCCGTAGAGAAGGAAGCCATCCAGGCCCGCATTATAAAAAAGCGGCAGCAGAGGAACACGCGCGCCCTCGACTGAGAGGAGAATCGGACGGTCCATGCCATGGTCGGACTGCCTCCAAAGAGGAGAAGGAGGACATCCACGGGTCGAACAACTCCGGCTATGAGCAGATCCGGCTCAATATGTACTGCGTCTTCGACAGCTACTTCCGCGAGATGGACGACAAGGGCGCCGGGAAGGGCAAGGACAGTCGTGGATGATCTTCTATTCCAAAGCTAGCGTGCAGATTAAACATGTCAGTTTTTGGTAGTCCGATGTCATGTCCCGATGTAGTAGCCGAATGATGTGTGTAATGCATCGTGTACGTAGTTGCATGATTTTGTATGGGTTTGAGATATGTTAATTGAGGTATCCGGTTGTGAGAAGGAAAACTTGAGACATGACTGGTCAATGTCTGTGGACGCGTTCGTGGGCGTTTGAGGGACCGAATTTGCCAAGTCCGATTGTAGATGCTCTAACGGTCTCCAACTTATCTTGTGGCCTTTTATCAAGACACAAAGAGTCTGCACAAAAGTGTGAACAAATGACGGATAAGCTTGCATTTGCAATCAACATTTGTACAACTTCTATAAGTTCCTTTTTTGCAATACGGACCAAAGATTTGCCACATCTATTAATTATAACAAGGTTTTGACGAAAAGATACCAAAAATATACAAAGAGAGTTACTCCTGGAATTCACATTTCACAATACATCACAATTATCATTATCTCTTGTACTCTCCTAGCTAATAAATACATGTCCGGGCTGCTCCCGAGGGGTATGTTGAACCACTACGGAAAATTATCTGTGCCGAGGACCGGACCCTCTCTCTAAGTTGCTTAGCTATTGCTTCTTGGGCATCCCTGTATGTTGGAAAGAAGCCCCCTACTTGAGGAGGTATTGGGATTCTCTCCACTAGGGGCCGAAAACCACCGAACTGGAACTCTTTCAATTGCCACTTGTGACAGCTTGTGAACCCAGGCAATTTCCATGAAGGTTCCACTCTCTTAGCACCAAAACATCTTATTCTTGCTTCATCACCCTCCTGGCATGGATGTTCAAACATCTGCATTCAACCACCAATACCTAAATTATAAGGGGTTATGGTAGGAGTCTAATCAAAGCCAAAGAGACTACGATGGTGCTTTGAGTCAGATAGACTTGTACACATTTGTTGGAAATATGAGCAATTTACCAAATGATTTTATTAACAGAAATACTAGATAAAGCATGACTAATATAGAAGAGATAAAACAAGTCATGCATTCTGATAGACAGAAGGTAAATAGCTTCTGCATATATGAACCGTAGCCTATCATATCTAAAGCAGACAGTATAGCAAGTAGCATATATGAAGTAGAACCTAACATGTGTAGGACAAGGACTAGAACAAGGAACTGCGGCAGAACCTTTAACAGGAAAGACAAGAACATGTACGGGACAGCAGCAGCAGAAGCGCTGGACTTGGGGTCGGTGTCCCCGCCTGCCATGTCATCGAGGAGGTCGTGGACGTCGGGGAAGAAGTCCTCGTCGGGGAAGTAGTCGTCAGTGACCGGATCGTCCGTGATGAAGCAGTCAGTAGTCGCGCTGAGCGCTCCCCAAAAACCTTATCATCCTTCTCCCGTACAGGACTCAAAAGGTGCGGTTTCGGAGGCCTACTGTCCCGACCTGCGGTGCATGCCGCAACCGGGATGGGGAAGATCGTAGCAGCAACGCAATGCTCAGGAACTTTGTGGCGAGAGGAAGGGGATCTTCTGGTGTGTCTCTCTGGAGAGGAGCGACCTATCTTATATAGGCACAGGAGAAGGACGCGAAGAGGCTGCGACAGGAGGTGAAGCAACGAAGGGAGACGAAGCGAACAGGCAGCGGCCGAGAGGCGCACCGTTCGAATTCAGTGTCCACTACAGAAAAACATTTCAACTCCCACATGACCTTTTGTATACCCATCGTGCGTGGCAAAAATTTAGACATCGGCTCGTTCCCGCAACCCGCGGCGCGGCGCGTCGTGACAAGGCGTGGCGAGGCGGGCGGCGGAGGAGGAGCGCGCGTGGATGTCCCTCTTGTTCTCATGCTCATACATGTGGGGAAAGAACCTCCCTTATAAAGAGGTCCAACTCCCTCTAAACTAGCAATGTGGGACTAAACTTTTGTTCCACTTCTTGCCTTGCACAAATGGGCTGCGTGGGCCTCTAGGATTTATTAGGAATTTCTGAAACTGCTATTGGGCTAGGCCCAAAATAGACAAAATTCCAGCAATCCCTCACCAGATCCCAGAGGCACACAAAAATTTGCCTTTGGTTCCAAAACACTGTTTTATATACCGGTACTGCAGTGGAGACTGTTAAGTTGAACTTCCACCTAGAACTCTATGCTACACTAGTAAGCAACTTGAACAGTGGACTGGCCCTTGAACTGCAAGTTTTCTATGAATCTAGCTTCACATAAAGCCTTGACCGATACGTGGCTACCGTGGGTCTTCCCCGCGGGTGGAGCTTATGCGTCATACTCCGTGACCTTTCATGAGTTTACTAGAGAGAACCCTACTCTCATAGATTGCGACGTTTGACAATCAGACTCATATAGGTGTGTTCTTCAAAAGATGTTCTGCAGGACAACATCTCTGCTTAAATAAGCCACTTAGAACACATTAAGATATACATCAACCTGCCATGCAGATAAGGAGAGTATTGCATCTTCATGGAGTGGTATTGTGAATAGTAAGGATACTCTCCTCTCAGTTGACCAACATCTTGTCTTCCACATCTAATTCACGGGATCTCCGGTCACAAAGAATAGGTTACCACCATGAACAACTCATATTGTGGGTCTCATACCCATCTCCCTCGATGCATTATCTATCACATTACGTGATAGACCCTTAGTAAAAGGATCTGGCAGATTTTTAGACGTTTGGATATAATCCAATGCAATAACTCCAGAGTTTTTCATTTTCCTGACAGACTTTAACCTTCTCTGAATGTGTCTTGATGACTTCATGTTATCCTTTGAGCTGCTCATTTTCGTGATCACAGTTTGATTGTCGCAGTTCATAAGGATACCCGGTACAGGTTTCTCAACAATCGGTAAGTCATTCAAGAGCCGACGAAGCCAATCTGCTTCGACCGTAGCTGTATCTAGTGCTGTGAGCTCTGCTTCCATTGTTGACCTCGTTAAGATGGTCTGCTTTCAAGACTTTCAAGAAACAGCGCCACCTCCATGAGTGAATACATAACCGCTCGTGGCCTTTATCTCATCAGCATCTGAGATCCAGTTTGAGTCACTATACCCTTCAAGCACCTTTGGATGCCCGATGTAGTGAATTCCATAATTTGCAGTGCCTTTCAAATAACGCAAAACTCTTTCTAGAGCTTTCCAATGCACATCTCCTGGTTTTGAAACAAACCGACTCAGTTTGCTAACAGCAAAAGAGATGTCAGGTCTTGTAGCACTGGCTAAATACATAAGCGAGCCAATAATCTGAGAATACTTCAATTGGTCTCTAGCAATTCTTCGATTCTTTCGAAGCAACACACTAGCATCATATGGTGTTGGAGAGGGCTTGCAGTCAATATAGCCAAAGCGACTCAAGATCTTTTCCACATAGTGAGATTGAAGCAATGTAATCCCACCATCATCCTCTCTCAACAACTTGATGTTCAGAATGACATCAGCCACTCCTAAATCCTTCATCTCAAAACAATGAGATAGGAAATCCTTGACCTCCTTAATAACATTCAGATTGGTTCCGAAAATCAGCATGTCATCAACATACAAGCACAGGATAACTCCCTCGCCCCCACCATGGCGATAGTACACACATTTGTCAGCTTCGTTCACAACAAAGCCTGCAGCTGTTAAAGTTCTTTCAAACTTCTCATGCCACTGTTTGGGTGCTTGCTTAAGTCCGTACAAAGACTTCAGCAACTTGCACACTTTCCCTTCCTGACCATCTAGTACAAACCCATCTGGTTTTTCCATATAAATTTCCTCGTCCAACTCTCCATTTAGGAAAGCAGTCTTAGCATCCATTTGATGAACGAGAAGACCATGTGAGGCAGCTAGTGAAAGTAGAACTCGAATAGTGGTTAGTCGAGTCACAGCTGAGTAAGTATCAAAGAAGTCTTCACCTTCCTTTTGGGTATAACCCTTAGCCACGAGCCGAGCCTTGTACTTTTCAATAGTACCATCAGGCCTAAGCTTCTTCTTGAATACCCATTTGCATCCTATAGGTTTGCACCCATAAGGACGATCAGTTATCTCCCAAGTTTCATTTGCCAAGATGGAATCCATCTCGCTACGAACCGCTTCCTTCCAGTAGTCAGCATCTTCAGATGCATAGGCCTCTGAAATAGAACTGGGAGTGTCATCTATGAGGTACACAAGAAAATCATCACCAAAGGACTTTGCAGTCCTCTGTCTCTTGCTCCTAATAGGAACTTCATTGTTCTCCTCCATAGGACTTTCAAAGTGTTCCATCGAAATTGTAGGTTCGGTAATTGTAACTGGTTCCTAATTCGATGAACTAGGCATCTCCTGATTAGATGAGGTAGCCATACCCTTCATGGGAAAGATATCTTCAAAGAAAGTTGCATCATTCGACTCCATGATCATACCGACATGCATGTCAGGCACCTCAGATTTTACAACCAAGAATCTATAGCCAATGCTATGAAAAGCATATCCCAGGAAAACACAATCCACAGTCTTTGGTCCAAGTTTCCGCTTCTTTGGAATTGGAACGTTGACTTTTGCCAAACAACCCCATGTTCACAGATAAGAGAGTTTTAACCTTTTCTTCTCCCATTCCTCGAATGGAGTTATCTCTTTGTTCTTTGTGGGAACTCGGTTTAGGACATGACATGCAGTCAATATCGTCTCCCCCCACCATGCCTTGGAGAGACCCGAAGTGTCTAACATGGCGTTAACCAAATCTGTTAGAGTACGGTTCTTTCTTTCGGCCACCCCATTTGACTGAGGTTAATAGGGAGGCGTCCTCTCATGGATTATACCATGTTCCGCACAAAAAGCATCAAATTCATTGGAAAAATACTCTCCACCACGGTCGGACCTAAGCCTCTTGATTTTTCGATCAAGTTGGTTTTCCACTTCGGCTTTATAGATCTTGAAAAAGTAAAAAGCCTCATCCTTAGACTTCAGAAGATACACACGGCAGTATCTAGTGGAGTCATCAATTAACGTCATGAAATATTTCTTTCCACCTTTTGTCAACACACCATTCATTTCACATAGATCTGAATGTATGAGCTCTAGTGGTGCAAGATTTCTTATTTCCGTAGTCGTGTGAGACTTACGAGGTTGCTTAGCTTGCACACACACTTGACACTTAGATCCCTTAATGGTGGTGAAACTAGGGATTAAGTTCAACTTCGCTAGTCGCGACATGCAACCAAAGTTAACTTGACAAAGACGTGAATGCCACACATTGGATTCACTATTGTTGCATATATGATTAACAACTTTATTGCAAACGTCTGATAAGGATAAACGAAACAAGCCTCCTGACTCATAGCCTTTACCAACAAAGGTTCCATACTTGGATATTACAAATTTATTCGACTCAAAGACAAGCTTGTAGCCATCTCTACACAGACAAGATCCGCTAACAAGATTTTTTATTGACGGAGGGGACATAATGCACGTTCTTCAGCCGCACGATCTTTCCCGAAGTAAACTTCAGATCGACCGTGCCAACACCACGAATAGAAGCACTTGAACCGTTGCCCATCAGCACGGTTGAAGTCCCCGCGGACTGATAAGACGAAAACATGGAAATATCACCGCATGCATGCACATTAGCACTCGTGTCAATCAACCAGTCAGGAGAATGACATACTGAAAGAATAGTGGAAAATATACCATACCCAGCATCCTTCATGTCAGTGTCTCCAATGACAACATTAGCGGTCTTGCCGCCTTTCCCAGGATGACGCTTGTCAAAGAGATTAGGGCAACTAGGAGCCCAATGATCAGGATCCCCACACACATGACAAGCACCTTTCTTCTTGCCATTCTTCTTCTTGAAGTTCGTGTGTTGCACAGCCTTGTTCTTCCCATCAAACTTTGCTTTTCCATCAAACTTGCCCTTGTTCTTGAACTTGTGGGGTTGGAAGTTCTGCTTCTGTAC
Organism: Triticum urartu; assembly: GCF_003073215.2. Lineage (NCBI taxonomy): Eukaryota > Viridiplantae > Streptophyta > Magnoliopsida > Poales > Poaceae > Triticum > Triticum urartu. The sequence goes on from NC_053023.1 coordinate 54,866,976, forward strand.
CACATTGGCACTAGATCCTCCCTCAATACCTCGAGTACGTGTGTCCTTTGCTCTCGCCTTTTCTTCCACATCAAGAGTGCCAATGAGATCCGGGACGGAAAACTCCTGCCTCTTATGCTTCAGCAAGGTAGCAAAGTTCCTCCATGAAGGAGGAAGCTTAGTGATGATACCTCCGGCAACAATCTTGTCCGGTAGCATACAACTGAAGTGCTCAAGTTCTCTAGCAAATGACTGTATCTCATGAGCTTGCTCAACCACGGAGCGCTCTTCAGTCATCCTATAATCATAGAATTGCTCCATGATGTACAGCTCAGTGCCAGCATCCAAGACCCCAAACTTGGCCTCGAGTGCATCCCACATATCTTTTCCATTATCAATTGACGCATAAGCATCAACTATGTTCTCACCAAGAACACTCAAGAGAGCAGCCTTAAACAGAGGATCCATTTTCTGAAAAGCTTGTGCCTGTTGAGCATGAAGCTCTCCTTCAGGTTTGCCGAGAGTGGCGTCATAGCAATTCATGGTTTAAAACCATAAGACTGCTCTCACGTGCCACCTCTTATAGTGGATACCCTCAAACATAGGAGGTCTCATGGAAGCAGCAAAACCACATGGGGTAAATTGCCTATAATAAGGGTTTTGGATTGTTGGAAATATGAGCAATTTACCAAATGATTTTATTAACAGAAATACTAGATAAAGCATGACTAATATAGAAGAGATAAAACAAGTCATGCATTCTGACAGAGAGAAGGTAAATAGCTTCTGCATATATGAACCGTAGCCTATCATATCTAAAGCAGACAGTATAGCACGTAGCATATATGAAATAGAACCTAACATGTGTAGGACGGTTTCCTCGCCTGCCATGTCGTCGAGGAGGTCGTGGACCTCGGGGAAGAGGTCATCGTCGGGGAAGTAGTCGTCGGCGACCGGATCGTCCGTGATGAAGCAGCCAGTAGTCGCGCTGAGCGCTCCCCAAAAACCTTATCACCCTTCTCCCGTATAGGACTCAAAAGGTGCGGTTTCGGAGGCCTACTGTCCCAACCTGCGGTGCACGCCGCAAGCCGGGATGGGGAAGAGGCTGCGGCGGGAGGTGAAGCAACGAAGGGAGCGCGCGTGGATGTCCCTCTTGTTCTCATGCTCATACATGTGGGGAAAGAACCTCCTTATAAAGAGGTCCAACTCCCTCTAAACTTTTGTTCCACCTCTTGCCTTGCACAAATGGGCTGCGTGGGCCTCTAGGATTTATTAGGAATTTCTGAAACTGCTATTGGGCTAGGCCCAAAATAGACAAAATTCCAGCAACATTCTAACTAAAAGTTGAAAAGAATGAGTAGAAGTACCTCCACTAGTAGAAAACAGGGCTATGGTCCAGGCCGGCTCAGCCCATTAGTCCCGGTTCAGTGTAGAACCGGGACTAATGTGGGCATTGGTCCCGGTTCGTGAGCCCAGGGGGCCGGCCGGGCCACGTGGGCCATTGGTCCCGGTTCGTCTGGACCTTTTGGTCCCGGTTGGTGGGACGAACCGGGACCAATGGGCCTCGCTCCTGGCCCACCACCATTGGTCCCGGTTGGTGGCCTGAACCGGGACCAAAGGCTCCCCTTTAGTCCCAGTTCTTGCCACAAACCGGGACCAATGAGGTGCCTATATATACCCTCGCCCGCGAGCAGAGCACTCCAGTGCTCTGTTTTTCTCTGGCCGGCGAGGGGAGGGGTTTGTGGTGCTCTAGCTCACCTCCTATGCACATGAGGTGTTCGATGGAATGCCCGAGCCACACTACTTAAACTTTCTCCTCTCGAAGCTCGACCTCCAAGCTCCATTTTCCTCGAGATTTGTCTAGATTTAGCGGTCCGTCACGCCCCGTCCCCGTCTTCACCGCCGTCGATCACCCGCGCTAATCTCATCACCGACACCACCGTGGTGAGCCTCTTGTTCTTATCTTCTTTCTGAAAGGAAAAATATTCTTACTTGTCTGTTTAGATAGATACTTGTATCATTTTCTTACATTTATTATTGCATCTTATATAGTGCGATGGTTTTGGTATTCGCCCCCGTCGGCCCTCGTCCTGTCTATGATTCGGATTTGGTATGTATATTATCTTTCATAACTATTGGTTCATTTATTGTTTATGAAAATTATGCCGACCAACGTGACATAGATTTTATTTATCTAGGATGTATGTGAATCGGAAATGCCAACCGACCCTATTGTCGAGAGATTAAATTTAGTTGAAGAAGAAAACAATTTGTTGAAGGAAAAAATAAAAAAATTGAGGAGGAGAAGATGATATTGGAGTTGCATGTTGCGGATGTCGTCGATGATCACAAGATCAAGATGGATGCAATGCGCTTGAAGATTAGAAAGATTAGAAAATATGCCATTCATACCGAGGCTTGGTATCATTATGCCGTTGGATCAATTGTTACCTTGGTTGCGATTATGATCGCATTTGTTTTCGCATTGAAATGTTTTACATAGTTTCAATGTATGGTTTAATTAATTAGATGCTCTGGAGAGCTATATGTTGTTAGATGAGAACTATGTATGCACTTTGGTTTTAATGTGATGATGAACTTCTATTAATTTGGACACTTAATTATATATAATGCACGCAGATGAACCGGCAATGGATGTACGGTGACAGACACACCCGCGAGTACATTAAGGGCGTGCATGAGTTTCTCGATGCGGCTGAGGCAAACAAGCAGAATGGTTTTATGTGTTGTCCATGCACTGAATGTGGGAATACGAGGTCTTACTCTAACGGAAAATCCTTCCTCCCACCTGCTTTACAAGGGTTTCATGCCACACTATAATGTTTGGACGAGGCACGGAGAAATAGGGGTTATGATGGAAGACGGCGAAGAAGAAGAGTACGATGACAACTATGTGCCCCCTGAATACGGTGATGCTGCAACGGGGGGAGCTGGTGAAGATCAAGAGGACCAGATGATGTGCCCAATGATGCTGCAACGGGTGAAGCTGCTGAAGACCAAGAGGAACCAGACGATATGCCCGATGATGATGATCTCCGCCGGGACATTGTCGATGCAAGGACACAATGTGAAAGTCAAAAGGAGAAGTTGACGTTCGATCGCATGTTAGAGGATCACAAAAAAGGGTTGTACCCCAATTGCGAAGATGGCAACACAAAGCTCGGTACCGTACTGGAATTGCTGCAGTGGAAGGCAGAGAATGCTGTGGCTGACAAAGGATTTGAGAAGCTACTGAAAATATTGAAGAAGAAGCTTCCAAAGGATAACGAATTTCCCGACAGTACATACGCAACAAAGAAGGTTGTATGCCCTCTAGGAATGGAGGTGGAGAAGGTACATGCATGCCCTAATGACTGCATCCTCTACCACAGTGCATACAAGGATCTGAACGCATGCCCGGTATGCGGTGCATTGCGGTATAAGATCAGACGAGATGACCCTGGTGATGTTGACGGCGAGCCCCCCAGGAAGAGGGTTCCTGCGAAGGTGATATGGTATGCTCCTATAATACCACGGTTGAAACGTCTGTTCAGAAACGAAGAGCATGCCAAGTTGATGCGATGGCACAGTGAGAACCGAAAGAAAGATGGGAAGTTGAGAGCACCCGCTGACGGGTCGCAGTGGAGAAAAATCAAGAGAAAGTACTGGGATGAGTTTGCAAAGGACCCAAGGAATGTATGGTTTTCTTTAAGCGCGGATGGCATTAATCCTTTTGGGGAGCAGAGCAGCAATCACAGCACCTGGCCCGTGACTCTATGTATATATAACCTTCCTCCTTGGATGTGCATGAAGCGGAAGTTCATTATGATGCCAGTTCTCATCCAAGGCCCTAAGCAACCCGGCAACGAAATTGATGTGTACCTAAGGCCATTAGTTGAAGAACTTTTACAGCTGTGGAATGGAAACGGTGTACGTACGTGGGATGAGCACAGACAGGAGGAATTTAACCTTAAGGCGTTGCTGTTCGTGACCATCAACGATTGGCCCGCTCTCAGTAACCTTTCAGGACAGACAAACAAAGGATACCACGCATGCACGCACTGTTTAGATGACACTGAAAGTATATACCTGGACAAATGCAGGAAGAATGTGTACCTGGGCCATCGTCGATTTCTTCCGACCAACCATCAATGTCGAAAGAAAGGCAAGCATTTCAAAGGCGAGGCAGATCACCGGAAGAAGCCCGCCATGCGCACCGGTGTTCACGTGCTTGCTATGGTCAAATGATGATTTTTTTGTTCATAGATGATAGATGATCAAATGATGTTTTTTTTGTTCATAGATGATCATATTTTTTTTTAGGTTATTTTCATTTGTAGAAATTTTTTATGTATCTAGGAATATTTTTGTTCATAGATGATAGATGATATATATGATGATGATGTTTTTTTTTCATATATGCATTTTTTCATATATATGATGATGTTAGTGGAGAGGAAAAAGTAAAATAAGGAAAAGGAAAATAAGTAGAGAAAGAAGGAGAAGAAGAAGAAGGAGAAGAAGAAGGAGAAGACGAGGAGAGGAAGAAAAGGAAGAGGAGAAGAAGAAAGGAATAGAGGAGAAGAAGAGAAAATTAGAATATATATTCTATTTTCTCTTTTCTCCACTATTCCTTTCTTCTTCTCCTCTTTTTTTCTTCTTTTCTTCTTCTTATTCTTCTTCTTCTTCTTCTTCTTATTCTTATTCTTCTTATATTTCTTCTTCTTCCTCTTTTTTTTATCGGGAACGAGGGTCGTCGAGGGACATAGATGTAGTGTCGTCGTTGTCGATATATACCCCCTCGCGATAGCTTACTATTATTAGGTAGCTAGTTCTACGTTTGGCACTAATATATCCATCTGTCATGTTTGAATAATAATTGCCATGTTGTAAATATTTGTAGAAACTATGGACACCGCCCTAGACGAAGCAACAAAAGAAGCGTTGTTGAGGGACATAATCGCAGAAGGAAGTGATGCCATCTCGTTGTTTCTCAACGAAACCGATGGTCTGGAAGGAGAGGGTGAACAAGCTGGCTACGGTGACCTAATGCCGGTGCAAGAAGAAGAACATGAGGACGGCTCCGGTGACCCAATGCCGGTGCAAGAAGGAGACCGTGATGACGGCTCCGGTGACCGAACCGAGTCCGGCCAGGTATATATATTAGTTAAGCCTATGCTGACTAGCTGATTGATGCATTCATTGTTTTGGTATGTACACATATTAATTAAGTCTTTGTTCTTTTTTCTTTGAAGGGGTTAAAGCAAAGAAACATCCACCTCCGGAGGAGAAGGTAGATCGGGTGAAAGTGAAGCGCACTCTGGCTGCCCTGACAAAACCACCGAAGTCTGATCCTCCGAAAGGAAACTATGACCGCATTATTGGAAAGGAATTTGCCGAAGCGGAGCGGTCGAAGTACTTGTCAGTGATCAAAGGCTGAAAGAACGACGAGCTGGGAAACAAATTGCCCAGCTCGGCGAACAAGCGAAGCAATCGTGCCCCCCGCTCAAGGTGCCTAGCCACAACGTCGCTAATGATCCGAGGATGGTGCCCGGTTATAGCAATCTTGCAGATTACCTGCCGACGAGTACATTATGAACCCATGGACGTGCAGATACAAAGATACGAGTACGGGAAGCCTCTCGTCAAAGATGAAAGATCTCTATCAACGATGATGCGAAGATTGCATGATTGGTACTTGAAAATCTGCAGAGACTCTGGGGGGAGGAGTACTTTGTATGCGAGAGTTAAACCGGAGCATGACCTCGTTGGAATTGATCTGTTGCCTGTTCCATTTGAGGAGTTCTATCAGTTCTTCAATCAATTGGCCCTCGATAAAGCAACTGTCACCTGCTACTGTCTGTAAGTAGTACTACTTCTGTCATTAAGTTTCTCTATATAGCTTAGCTCTTTCATTGCATGTATTTATAATCATCCTCACTATATTATGCAGATTGAAGATCATCGAATTGAAGAAAAGACAAGTCGGTGATATTGGGTTCATTAACACAAATCTCATAGATGCAACTCAGGTTAAATTTCATGCCGCAGAAACCGAGGCCAGCATGCTAGAATCGTTGATAATAAATCAAAACAAAGATATAATACTCTTTCCTTACAACTTCAAGTGAGTGTTACTGTCTTGTGCGTATTCGGTTTCCCTTATATATTAGTCAAGGTTATAGTAATGTAATTGATGAGTTATGCATGCGTGTGCAGTTTCCACTATATTCTCCTACATATTAAGCTTGAGCAGGGACTAGTAACCGTCTTAGACTCAAGACGAAAAGATCCCAAGGACTATGCAGACATGACTCAAATACTCGAGAAGTAAGTTAAATCGATCATTATCCACCATATCAGCAACTTTGTTCATTTCCTGATATATCAAGTAATTGTTTTCTTTGTCCGGCAGGGTTTGGAGAAAATTCACCAGAAAAGCTCCGGGACTGCCGAAGGAGCTGCAATTTAGACACCCGAAAGTAAGTACTAGCTATAGTAGCATTTTAAGCGCATCTACTAGTCATTCAAGCGCTAGTTTCATCAATACCATTTGGCATTCTTACTTATCAGTTTGATTAACCTCTATTTCTTGTAAAGTAGTTGTGGCAGGAACAAGGGAATGATTTCTGTGGATACTATGTTTGCGAGTCCATCCGCCACACGACCTATGAGCGGGGCTACACTGACGAACAATATGAAGTACGTAAATAACAACATTCACAATTTTATTTTATTACCATCATTTGTGTTGAGTTTCATTCATTCATATATATATATATGTATTGACCCCCTTCATTAAATTAGATGTTTTGGAAGCGGGATGAACTCCTAGCACCAGCTCGCATGCGAGGAATTCAAGAGGAATTGGTGGCATTCTTTCTTGACCACGTGATCCCTGAAGACGGAGAATTCTATGTGGACCCTGAGTCCGTATGATTATATTTGTAAGAGATAATTATTGTATATATGTAGCCGGTAGTGTCAGATAGATATACGAGAACTTGTTGTTCGACCAATCTCTCGGAGAAGGAGAGGTGGTCGATATCACTTCTCTCTGTATATATGCATATATGTTCATGACGATCTTCTGTTTCCTTCGTTTGCTTACTAGCTAGCTAGCGTGTCTAGTCCTCTCTATATACGTATGTATAGTACGTAGCGTCGACCAAGCACAGACATAACAGAGGACACTTCTCTCTATTAATTATAACTAGCTAACACAATATATGAAACACCTAAATTAACCCCCCAAAACCCCCAACCCCCCCCCCTTTCAAAAAAAAACAAAAACCCCAGCCACAGAAGTGCTGACGCGTGGATGCCTAACCGGGACCAAAGGGTCTCCTGACTGGGCTCTGCGCACTACCCACGTGGAGGGCCATTAGTCCCGGTTATGGATTGAACCGGGACTAAAGGGTGGAGGTATTAGTACCGACACTTTAGTCCCGGTTCCAGAACCGGGACTAAAGGCCCTTACAAACCGGGACTATAGGTCCTTTTTCTACCAGTGCTCAACATCAAATGTCTCGACAGATGGAGCAGCTTCGATGAGATTTAATGTCCATAATAGGTCAAATTTTATAAAGACACCATGAATAGTCAACTTTCTTAGCTTGTTGAATGCAGTGCATAGTTGTTTTCCTTCTGGTTGCATCCAAATCTGATGAACACAGAAAAGGTAAGAATAGAATAATTGTACATTTGTATGTTATAGATGCAAGTTATGTGTGCACCAGGTTATAGTCATTTGCTAAGTAATGGGATGCTTCATGGCAATTATAAATTGTAAATAAAAGCAAATAACATGGTGAAGGAATGAACCAGCAAAACTAAAACAATCCTAGTGCTAGTCCAACATTAAGTTCGTACGAACGAAATAGCACAAAACCACAATATAACAGCTATCGGCTAAACTTACCTTTTTTCCTCAAAAATTTAAGGTCAGAGCATGTATGTTTGTGGCACCATCTAGAACCTGGCTTAAACATAAGTCTTGATGCTGGAGAGTTGCATCACAGACGAGGGACAATTCATTGAGTGACGGGATAGAACCAAAGCACAAGGGGGCCTCATAAAACAACCAAGCCTGCCAACGGACACGCTCTAGTTTTGGAAGGCAGAGCACCTCAGCTCTTTTCAACTTGGATAAGTAGACTTCTAGAACTCTGAGATTCGAATGTGGCGCATTGATCTTCGATACAGAACAGTCCCCGGTGTCACAGTGGTCCAGACGAAGGTGCAGCAGTCGAACAGAAGGTGATTCATGTCCCATTCGGCCAAGCGAACATTTTGTAGATGGAGTCTTGTGAGGCAACGAAGAACGCTAGGGTATGCACTGAAAAATCCATCCATATCCTGAGCTTGCTGCACCATAACCTCATGTTTGGTGTCCTTGGGCTCTTTCTCGGTTAAAATGGCGAGCTGCAAATCTTGTACCATCTCGTTGTCAATGGCGTTGCTGACTAGCAGGCCGATGTCACGCGTGTAGTTTTCCATGAGATAGAGCCCAAGGCATAGCTTTTTGATGGTGCGTTCCCTGCGGGACTGAGCCAAGAGGTTGCTCGTAGCTCTTCTTAGAGACGCCATTGCTTGATCGATGTGTCGTGTGGCCCCTGCACATGGGGCACTAAGGAAGTCCATGGCATGGAATTTGAGAGCAGGAAGTAACCACGGCAAGTTTCTCCACCGCGTTGATAAAACGCTACTTCTTGCTGCCGTGGCAATGTCGACTCTTACCAAGATAGATATTAAGATGTCGTCGGTCAGCGCGCTGAGCCTATCTTCCACACATTTCTGCAACAGGAAAAATATATCATCCATGGATACAGTCAAATCAATGTGCTTTAAACAAAACACGGTTTTAGAAAGTTTGATGTGTTTTGACTTTTGACATCAACAAATATACCACCGTTTTACAAATCATAGTATCCCTAACACCGTGTTCTTTTTAGTATTTGAGAAGGAGATCTCAACCTCTTCTTTCTGAACCAAAGTGAGAAAAACGGTGGTTTTTAGAAACTGATGAAGTATTCATTGCCCAGGCATTTCTACGGTGAGGTTTTAGATTACTATGGTTTTGGAAAAAAAATGAGTTGCCAAACTGGGCGAGAAAGTAAACGTAACATTGCATTGCATTCTTGTGGCGCCGGGCTGGGCGTGGCAGGACGCGGCGGCGCCGGGAGGGGCAAGGCGTGGCAGGAGGCGGCGGCGTGGGGAGGGGTGAGGCGTGGCAGGAGGCGGCGGCGAGATGGAGGTGCAGATGGGATCGGGAGGCAGGTTCGTGACTCGTGGGGGTGTCTTTTATTTTTTTTCTCTCGTGTGTACCGGTTCGATTGACTTATCACGAGGATTGTGGGTTGAATACCCAAAACAGCAAGGACCTTTTCGTAAAAACACCGCGACGGTGAACCCAATAGACTCAGTCCGTATTTTATTATTAGGGAAAGACTTCAATTACATATATAGGGTAGCCTGAAGCTGAACAGCAGGTTGAAGGTGGAGAGGCTAGCAAATCAAAAGGAGAAGCTGGCCTAGAAGAACTTACATGGCAGCGCACATTATCTGACTCCATGGGTAATACCCTCTGGGTCCAGGAAGCCCTGAACAACACGCTCATCCTTTGTTTCCGGAGCGCTCGTCTGTATTGGTTCAGAGAAGAGAAGCAGAGAATCGCCGACTTCTCTCTCTCTGAGATGAAACCGAGTGCTGGTGGAGGAGATTGAAGCCTGTAAAAAGGATCGGGATGGTCTCACAGTCACGGCCTTGAAAATCAACTGCCCCGTCTGTCTTCGCTAGAGGCATCTGGTAAACAGATGCTCTAGCACATGATCAGACCCTGCCGACAGAGGGCATGCAGAAGCCAAGCGAAGAGAGGCCTCACCTTCGCGCCTGCTGGACGGCGGCCGGCACAACTCTAAGGTCTCTTTTGGTTCATAGGATAGGATTATTATAGGAATAGGAATCTTGTAGGAAATGAGATGACATGTATCTCAAATCCTATGAGTAGGAATAGGAAACAAGATGTCATTTGGTTGACATCAAAGGAATTTTTTCATTGAGTCTAGGCTCTTTTTTATTTTTCTATAAAATGTGGAGGATAGGAACCAATCCTATATAGGAATAGGAATCCATTCCTATAAACCAAAGGGCTCTAAAGGAAAAAATCTTATAAAAATCCTATCATCTAGAATTTCTATGAAATTCCTCTAAACCAAAGGAGGCCTAAAAAGGCAGACCTTTTAAAAAAAACGCAAATATTTATTTCATGAAGAAAAAACAGATCATATTCACGGGTCGAGCAGAGAGTTTTCAGAAGCAAAGCTAGACTCCTCGTTCCCTCAAGCCTCGCCGCCGCCTCTTGTAACCCACACCCCATCCCGCCGTCCGTCCTACGGTTACCGAAGATTCCGAGAAGACGATGGATTCCGAGAGGAAGATGGACTCTGTTGTACTAGATCGGAAGTATTCTGGTCTGACACCGAGGTTAATGGATTCTCCCCTATACTCAAATCGGATGGATATTGAGAGAGGAATGGTGGGCATGGATCCGACGTGGAGGGACAAGTCTTTTTTTAAGCATCAGTATAGACACAAGCGCTCATATACATGCACGTACATGCACACATGCACACCCTACCCCTATGAGCACTTTCGAGAGACTGAGCCGGCATATCATCTTGAGATTTACGAAGTCACCGTAGGCGCCTCGTTGTCGACGGGAACGTCTCCTTTCATTGAAAGCGCATCGCCGGAAATCCTGAAATAAATCCAGGAATAATGCGAGCATCATATATACCACTGTTCACCTAACCATCCCAACCACAGGTTGGTTCGCGGAGGGACAAGTCTTTTTATCCCAAGAGGACCATGGATTTGCCCTGTTTGGAAAAGTCTGCTACGGATTCGTCTTACCGTCTGCAACCCACGAATCTGTGGAGAGGATTGTTAAGCTCAGGGAATACAATGATGTTCCGAAACTGCCTTCGATGCAAGTCATTCTTTACAATGGTATATATGAGGAGTTTATATATATGCTTCATTCTTCCGTTTAAGATTGAGCCTTGTTACCTATACATGTTTGGAAGTTTAGAACTATTATATCTTTATTACTTATACACATACTGTTGTATTCCACCATCTGACCTAGCTAGTATTTTTCTTGTCTGATACTAATATATTGTGAGCGCCACATGGGACTGGGAGAGGCTGTTGCCGTGGACGAGCGGTTCTCTTCTTTTCGAAGACTACTTTGGTTACCTTGAGCAGTATTATTGCCGAAATGAAAACGCTGTTTTTGCGCGTCTCGGCCTGAGTGTCGGCGATGGTTCTAAGGCTCATCGCTGCAGGAGCTAAAGAGGTACTAAAGGATCAATGAATAATGGAAGTGGAAGCGAAACCCACCCCTATGAACACATACCCTCACTCCTATGAACACATACACGCACACCCTACCCCTATGAGCACCTCCGAGAGACTGAGCCGGCATATCATCTTAAGATTTACGAAGTCAACGTAGGCGCCTCGTCGTCGACGTGAACGTCTCCTCCCACTGAAAGCGCATCGCCGGAAATCCTGAAATAAATCCAGGAATAATGCGAGCACCAGGATTTGAACTCTGGTAGGTTGGGGATACCACTGTCCACCTAACCAACTCAACCACAGGTTGATTCGCCGAATGATACTTTTACCGGTGTGCAGGAATGCTAGTGCTGCCCTCTTGGGCCGGAGTGGGCCACATCTTAAAACAAATTCTTCTCTTAGAGTCCTCAAAAGAACAACCCCTAAAAAAAGGCCCCTCTCTCTTCAAAAGAAAGTGAACTTACAAAAGATTCTTTTACTGTACTTAAAATCATGTGTGTTATCTATCAAGTGTTTATGATACGATATGGATACAATCGTGGACAGTTGTTTGAAGAAATAGAAAAAAGAACTAAAGTTCCACAGTTCCATTGCCAAAGCCGAAACCTTAAACTTTGTTGCTCCTCCATCGCAACAGTCGACAGATGACAACCATGGCACAAATTGAATGATTTGTTGAATATCCATAGCATCAAGGCATTAAAAACCGCAAGAACATGCCACCTCAAGAGGCGGAACTGTGCAGATAGACGAAGAACATTTGTTGTGTGTCACCATAAGGTTGTTGTGATGCAGATGCAATGAAGCAAAAGAACGGGAAGAAGGCTCATTTGACGCCATCGTGCTTGGTTGAGACATTTTGGCAAACAGTGACCAGACACGACGGATGAGTGCTTCGCAATCCGCATCCGTGACATGACAAGCGCTTGTGACTCTGTGAAGACGTAGTCGGCGTTGAGTTCAAAGGTGAAAAACACTCGATAGCCAAAAGTGGAGGAGGATGCGGACTGCTGCCTATCGGGTGGTCCGAGCTGCTGGGTGGCATAGTAGTAGGGCGCCTTCAACTGAGAGGGCCAGGTCTACGACTGACCGGGCGACACCGTCCTGCCCTTGTGCTTTGTCTTAGGAGCTCCTCGTTGACTGGCCGCCGCCGCATCCTCCGCCTTCTTCCTTGCCTTGACATGCTAGGCATTGCGTTCCATGGACTGAACCTTGCAGGTGGCCGCCTCCGGGTCCGACGGGGTGATGAATATCGTTATTGACTCCTCTGACGGCTCCATCACGGTGGTCGAAGGCGATGGGCCGGAATGGGGGGGGAGGGGGGGTCGATAGGGGGCGGAGGTAACAAAAAAGGGTGGGTTTCGCTTGTAAACAATAAGTGGCGACGTGGCAGACATCTGGACCCCTAGACCTCCCCCAGTGGGGGGAGGGGGGGGGGAGGGTCGATAGGGGGCGGAGGCAACAAAAAAAGGGTGGGTTTCGCTTGTAAACAATAAGTGCGACGTGACAGACATCTGGACCCCTAGACCTCCCCCAGTTTGGTATCGACTTGTGGGATTTCGGACGTTAGGACCGGTCTGAACAAATTTGGTGACTACCGTTGGATGGCCAAAAATGTCTGCACCTTGGAGTTGCCCTTAGTCACCTTATTTTATATATTTGAAGATCGGTACCCTTGCAAATGTTTCATTTCCATTTTGCCGTGGATATCTGTGGATGTATTGGTCAAGCCAGCGGAGACGAGATGATGAAAAGCAGAACTAAAGTTAGGCATGGGCGGCACACTGATGAAGAGTTCAGAGTGGCATCTCACTTTGTTGGCCTTTATCCTGCATTTTAGGACCACTTGCGCACCTTCAAATCTAATCTCATTCAGGAAAAAAAGCTGTCACTGTGCGTCTTATGAAGGTTATACATCATGTTGTTGATTACACCACTCACGAATCTGTTAAAACTCGCATTCAAGGATTGTTATGCAAGCAAGGCGAGGGACAAGCGTCATCATTAGACGTGCTTTATACTTCAGAGCATCGTTACACTTTGGAAGACACTGACATTGTGCGATCATGTGTAAACTATTCATATCGGCGGGAGGCATTGTCAATGCTGGCTAAGATGCCACGTATGGCAAGCAATCCAAACAATTCAAAAAAAAAATGCCGGCTAAGATGATCTTCACTTGAACTTTAGCACCCAGATTTATGAAATACGATTATCCAGCCAGAATATGCACACTCGTACGTATTCGAGAAACGATTATCCATCCAGTTGCTCAACTTAGCCAACTTACAACGACACTTACGTCAAGCGTATGCAGCTCCTGCAACTTGCCATACATTTTCATTTCAAACCAAACTAAAGATAGACAAGAGAAGAGGTGATTAACCAGATCTCAGTGTGCTGACATCGTTGGACCGACGACGCAATGAACTACTAAGTTCATCGGCTGTGGAAGGAGAAGCCGGCGGGGAAGAGGTGGAAGATGCCGCCGAGCAGCCTGGTGAGCGGGCCCTGCAGGTAGGACACGAGCTTCCCCACCGGCGGCAGCTGGGCGTCGCACTTGATGAGCGGCGTGTCCACCACCAGCGAGCACCGGCCGATGAACGCCGCCAGCGCGCTCGTCAGGTCCGCTTCCATCGTGAACGACCCGTTGGTGTTCGTCGTCGCGCCGGCCACCACCTGCCCCGCGCACCGCAGCTCCACCTCCGCGTCTGCACAGCATATAACAGATCAATTTAGCCTAGCCAGATGTGTGTCGCTGTCGCCGAGATTCAGCAAGGCATGTGTAGCGTACGTACTCGGGAACACGGGGGAGGTGGCGATGTCGATGAGGCTACCGGTTTTGCACGGCACGACGCCGCTGACGACGAGCCTGCCGAGCTTCGCATCGGCGCCGCCGAGCACGCACGCCAGCGCGGCCACGAGGAGGAGAGCCACCGTAGATGCCATTTGTCGGGGCGCGTCGGAGCTTTGATTCCTCTGGCTTCTTGCTTCAGCTATAGGACAACACCTATTTATATAGTCACTCAGAAAGTGGACGTACCACTGTGCTACCAGCGTCCATTAATTTCAACCCGAGTTTAAACTTAATCTGGATCAACTGATATTTCTTTTGAGCCGCTGGATCATCTGAATTACTTCACTTTAATTAGTCTTGTCCAGTCCTGCAAATCTTCTGTCACTGGGAAACTTCTACCCGGGGTAGTGTTACAAAGATCGCCTTATGATGGAGTCCTCCCTTTTTGAAAAAAAATGATCGATGAAGAACCTTTACGCTTTTCTGGCGGGCTAAAATCATTACGCGCGGTTTTCCCCCCTCTGAAACAGACCCCCATGGTAGTTAGTGCGTCCAAAAACAAGCTTTAGTGCAGCGCTTAGTGCTGTGGAAAAGAGACGCAAATCATAATGCAACGGCGAAACGGATGGGCGTGCCATGTCGGCAATTGTTTATCCCGCGGTGACAAGTAGTGCGACGAGCTCTCGTGGTGCGCTTTTGTTGCCGTAGTGCGTTAGCAAAAACGGTCAGTAGCTGGCAGCTGCTGAGAGTGAGCTGATCAGCTTATGGTTGCGTACCTGTTTATTCTCACTTGCGAGTGAACAGTAAGGCAAGCCAGGGACGAGTGTCGTCTCCACTGGCGCTTTGCGCGTTACTCCGCTCGTGACTAGGAGTAGCTCGATTACATATGTCCTCCTGTAGATTAGTATAGATGTACGTAGCACATAGTTACATAGGTACAACCGTCTGACACAACTAAAACTGGACCGTGAGCAAAAGATCCGGTTTGCTTTGCTCCCTCCGTTTCTTTTTACTCCACGTATTAGTTTTGTTTCAAGTCAAACTCTTTAAAGTTTGATTAAGTTTATTATACAAAATATTATTGGTATTCATGATAAAAGTTCATTATCACTAGATTCATCATGAAATATGTTTTTATATTATATTTATTTGTTATTGTAGATGTTTATATCTTTTAATATAAGTTTGATCAAACTTTGAAGAGTTTGACTTTGGATAAATCTAATACGCGGACTAAAAAGAAACGGAGGGCTACAATGCGAGATGCTTCAATGCTTAGCTATTACTCGTCTCTCCTCTATAAATAAGCATCGGTGCTTATAGAAAAATTGATTTATTTCTCTAAACACCTCTCTTAAACATCTTGCATGTAAAGGGCCTTAGAGCATCCACACTGGTTGGAGGCCAACTCTAGCTGGCCGACCGATGCGGACATTATCCGCTTTTTATCCGTTTTGGTCGACAGTAGGGGCGTCGTTCGAGCCCATTTGATTCGCTTGGCCGTTTTTCTTATCTTCAATAAACATATTTCATCATCAAACATAGCAAGTCATCTAGCATTTGTTTGCATAGTACCATATACCATGCCGGCATACAGCATTGCACCAAAAGAACCACACGAGCCCCGCAAGTGGCACGGGCATAGTTCCTGCATCTCGGCCATAGTTCATGAAAAACAAGCAAATAAGAGATGATCATGCATCTTGGTCCATCATGAACTTTAGCTTCCTCCCAAACCAAGTCTTCTTTTTTGGGGTCATCTTGTTTGTGTCGGTCCCCATGATTTTCACTTCCTAGGAGATTAGCGTGAGCTCCAACTCCTTTTGCTTCACTTCCACTTCCTTGGCTCTTGACCAGGCATTTTCTTTATCGACCGGGAGCTTCTTCTTTTGCAGGTCCAAATAGTTCTTCATGGCCTCTTCAATTTGAGATTTCTTATTAATGGGCCTAGCTCATTTATTTCTAACAGCAAGGAAGGCCCAACCAAGCACACAAGTTGATTGAGGCACTAGCCAGGTTTCGGGCACAATCTGTGGTATGTCTATAAATGGCCCAGAATTAGGTAGAGAATAGGAACACTTGTCAAATCTTAAATTTCACCCATCTAGGATAGAAATAGAATCCGCCGATTCAGGCATCAATTAGGTAGGTTGCTCGGTCTTAGGCAAGTTTTTTTAGGCCGGCAGCCTTGCGAGTACCTTGCGCTACCTAGCTTTTTTAGGCCAATCGGCCTCCATATATGGGCCAACCATAATGCCTCCCGAAACACACGGCACAACATCTGCAATGTGGCCTGCTGCACTTGGGTCTGGAACGTAGTAGTATTACCGTTTTTTGCGGGTTTAGTATTTTTTTAACACGTAAACCCTCATATACACGTGCATACATTCATCCCTATGAACGCACACACGTACATCCTACCCCTATCAGCACGAGACTGAGCCGGCATATCATATTGTGATTTTACGAAGTTACCATAGGCACCTCATAGTCGACGGGAACATCTCCTCCCACTGAACACGCATAGTTGAAAATCCTGAAATAAATTCAGAAAAATGCGAACACCGGGATTTGAGCCCTGGTCAGCTAGGGATAGCATTGTCCTCCTAAGCTAGCTTCTATGACATCTAAAATATGCCACTCCTAGAAAAAAATGTTATTGTTGCTAGCTACCTTGGGAAATACCCTCGACTAATGAATATAGTGGTGATTTATTCAAGAGAAAATAAACATACAAGGAATACTACTATCTCAATATCTATGCTTTTATCTATGCAAACTACATACATATATGACTCAAATAAAACATGTCTTGTTACCTTATATAAAACTACATACATATAGTAATAGTTACACTTTTATCATGAAGGATTTTATCATGGGTTTTGCCACATCGAAAAACTTTATAATAACCAGGAAAATTACCCTGTAGATAATGACCATTCCAAGTAATATCGCAAGATCAACCCACTTCGAGTAGCCTAACTCCACTTGAAAGTTGTTCTTCAGGATATATTGACCGGTGATGACTCCGTCGACACCAGCTAAATTTGGGAACACCAAGCCCAAGAATTCATTTTTGTACAGTCCTTGAGTTGTATATTTGTGGTAGGATATGTAGTAAGTTGGGTACTTCCATATTGGTTTTGGGAGGTCATTTGGAAGCCTAAAGAAACCAGCGTTTAGCATTAGCAACCCTTGTACTCCAGATCCTGTGATTATCCCCATGAGAAAATCAGGTACGATGGCTGCAACAATCATCATCAAACCTTCAACCAACATTGTGCAAGCCCATAGTGTTGCAACAAAGAAGAAGTGTCCTATCCCTCTTTGAAGCCCAGTTAGGTAATAAGCAATTATAGCAGGTAGCACACAGATGAGGCCCAAGTATACAGTGGATGAAAGTGTGTTGGCTATGACAAATTCAGTGACCCCGTAGTGTCCACTCCTCCTTTCTTTCTCAAATACCTACATTTTACAAACGATCATGTAACACAAAATCACAAACACAAAGTAGATATGTGTAAGAAAGGATAATGTTCCCCACCTTCATATCCTCGACAAATGATGGAAAAGCACCGATTGCCATCATTGTCATGAAGGTGGATGTGTACATAAGCATGGATGCTCGTGCCTTAAAGGGTCAAGAAATAGTTACTAGTTGTTGTTTTTGTTGCTTCATCGATCGTATAGATTATAAATCAACGACTTACTTGGATTGATGAATAATTGTGACCAACATTGAAGAAAATTGTCCCAATGGTTAGAAAAAGTGCCATGTAGATACCAAAGCGCAACCAATAATAGCCTATGTCTCTGTGCATGTTTATCATTGATCTTTTGGTTAGGACAACTAATTTTGTCAAGACTGTAGCTTGCCTTTGTTGAACTACATAGTCGCCCTGCAGGATCATAAACCATATAAACATGAAGCATATGAGTGAGACATATATACTTCAAACTCAACCTAATGCATCATCTTAGTCTAGATAAAGAAGAAACCTGATTTATTTTCCTTGCTTCCATTTCAGTGTCTAAGATAGCAACAGACCCAAAAGAACCAACCAAAGTCTGGATTACTTTTGCAGCATGCGGCACATTAACAGTAGATTCTTTCCCCAAATTCCTATGGAAATATGATGTATATGCCTTTGAATTTCATTGAAGTTAAACTTTAAAAGTATAAAAAAAAACCCCGAGAGATCAATTTCGTACCTCAAAGTCTATGTTTATCATCCTTAAGAAGTGATCTGAAGGATTCATCCTCAATGGGCATGGGAAGCCATTAGCATCAAAGAACTACAAGTTACCCAAATGAGTACCGATGTTTTTGTACACAATCTAGATATTAATTTTCGTGACAAAAATAAATAGCTTACAATAACAAATACATTTTGCTTAGGAAATGTAATGGTTACAAAAAATTGGTGTTTACATTAGTCAACAAATGTTATGTAAAAAGTTCTCAAGATGCAATACTGAGCTCTTGGGGTTGTGTGTGTGCGTGAGGTGTGAGTGTGGTGTGTGTTATTGCGTGAGTTCAGATACTACAACTGTACTGTAGTCGAGAGGCTTCATAGAAAAAAAAGATGCAAAGTTTAGAAATATTTACAACTTTGATGTTGCTGACGTCAAATGATTTTCTACCTTGTAAACATAGTGAATGTTCTAGTAAACAAAAAATTAATAATTGCATAAATCTCTAAAATTAAGAAATATGTGTGATTTGTAAGACTTGTGTGAGCAGGTTTTACATATTTTGGAATTCTACACATAGTAAGCATGGTGGGATGTCATTCTCACTAAGGATGTCGATCCTAACGGTTTGTCTATACATGACATTCAGTATATATGCAAGGACCTGACGCCTAAGGATATTGAGGCATCGGGAAGCTACACGGATAAATGAGAGGTGTAATATAGAACAAAGTAGGTTTTCAGACTTGGCTAAGCACCGATGTTAGCTAAAACTTCTAGGGATCAAAATCTGGATTTTATTGTTGTAATGGAGACCGTTAGGCCGGACTTTACTGCTCAATTCTTGGGTAATATTTGTGACAACATTGATTTTGAATGGTATTGCCTACCGTACGGAAAGAGTTGTGGTATTTATTTTACTCGGGGTTAATAACACTACACTTGATGTTGTTAGGAAAATGGAGGTGGAAAATTATGTCGTTAAGTTTCACTTGTGTTCCAAACTTGATTGCTTTGATTGGGTTCCGGTGGCGGTCAATAGGATAGTGCAACACAAGCACACACCCGCTTCCCTGGGTAAGTTGGTTTAACTTTGATGGAATGAAAACATACTATTGATTGTGGGTGGGGGTTTCAATATTTATTTGGTAGCAAGATTAGAAGAACAATGCTAAATTTCATGTTAGATGGCCTTTTATCTCTAGTTGAAAACCTTAACTAGAGGGAGATCGCTCTGTCAAAATGTCGGTTACTTGTGCTAATAGTCTAGCCACACCAAAATATGAGAAGTTGGACCGTGTCTTGGCTAGCATCAAGTGGGTGCAAAAACAATTCCCCGAGTGATGGTGCATGCGTTGAAATGAGGAATATCTAAACACGCGCCCCTTCTTTTGCGATCTGGTGAGGCCACTCACATGGAGAATAGAGGATTTCTCTTTTGGGATATCATGGTTCGAGACGGAATGTTTTCTTGAGATGGTGGCCGCAAAATGGGAAAAGGAGACACCTGGTGACACCAATGTAGAGAAGTGGTGGTTTAGAATCCAACATCTTTAGACAATATATTCCTATAAGGATAGACTAAGAGTGCTAGTGGCAATTAAAAGAAAGACAGATAAAGGATATTACCACTTATTGATGACATTAAAGAAGACTTAGATCCCCTTGTTCGGACAAAGTGTGTTCCCAAATTAGAAGACAAAGAGGACCCTATCAAGCTCATGTGTGAGGAGGAGATCAAAGCGTAACAAAGCGAGGTACATTAGGGAGGGTTACAGTAATACTAAATTGTCCACTTGATCATGTAAGGAAAGCACCACAAAAAGGAAAGTGTTCAGCTTGAACAAGATGAGTGTACGATTGCGGGCCAAGAAAACCTTAAATCATATATTTCGGATTACTACAATCAATTGTTTGGATCTCCAATGTCCAACTTTGTGTCGATAGACGAGGACACCACGGAGGACATCCCTCAACTCTCCAAAAAAACTGTGTTGACATCGTCTTCTGGGGAAAAGGAGGTGTATGATGACATCTCTCAAATGAAAAATAATAAAATGTTGGGGCCTGATGGATTCCCGGTGGAATTTTATCAAAGATGTGGGGGGTTATCACATAGACCTAATGTCTTTGTTTAATGACATATTCAATGGGGAACTTGAGTTGTTCAAGTTAAACTACGAAACTATCAGGTTGCTTCCAAAGAAGGAGGATGCAATGTGAATTGAGAAATTCCAGCCAATCTATTTGCTTAATGTTAGCTTTACTTCTTTTTTGTACTAAATTGGGTATAAATAGGCTAGGTGCAACTATGTAATGTCCTACTTAGATGACCTTCATGCCCATGCAGCATATCTTGCTGGGTTGGTTCTCCTTCATGAAACTATTCACGACCTACATACTAAAAATCTCGACGAAGTTATCTTTATACTCGATTTTGAGCAAGCCTATAATAAAGTCAAATTGTCTTTCTTAGAAGGAGCTTGGTGTATTGAGGGTTTTGATCCGAACTAGAGGCAATGAGTGGAAACATTACTACATGGTGGTAGTGTTGGAGTGAAAGTTAATGATGAAACCTGTGAAATTCAAACCTAGAAGGGGTAGGGGCAAGGGGACCCTATGTGGCCAATTCTCTTCAATATCACAGTTGATCCGCTGGTGGTTCTGAAAGTGAGGGCTAAGGAGGATTGTCAGGTGGGTAGGCTCATCCCACATTTAGTTAACGGTGGTGTTTCTATTCTCCCTTATGCATATGATGCTATCATATTTATGGAAAACAATTTGGAAAGTGCAGTAAATATGAAATTGATATTATGTATCCTTGGGCAACTGTCGGGGCTAAAAATGAACTTCCACAAGAGTGAACTCATCTCCTTTGGGCGTCCCAAAGAGGAAGAGCATCACTATAAGCATTTTTTTGCACATGAGGTGGGAAAGCTCCCATTTTGGTTTCTTGGGATACCCATTCACTTTCAAAAGCTTATAAACAAAGAGTGGACGTGTATTGAAGACTGGTTTGAAAAAAAAACTTGGTTGTTGGAAAGGAAAACTTACGTTCTATGGAGGACGTCTCATCTGTCAACTCTCTACTAACCATCCTACTAGTTTTCATGGTCTCATTCCTTGAAGTACGACAAGGGTTATGGAAAATACATGATTATTAATGGTCTAGATTCTTCTGGCACATCCGCAAACACAAGAAGTACCACTTAGTGGAGTCGGATATTTTATGTAGGCCAAAAGACCAAGGGGGACTAGTACTTGAAGATCTACAAATGAAGAACAAATGTTTTCTTAAAAAATGGCTACATAAACTTCTTACGCAAGAGGAGGATGTGTGGCTAGAGTTGTTATGCACCAATTACCTCCACTTAAAGATTGGTACCAACACAACTGACAGCTGACTCACCCTTTTGGATGTGTTTGATGAGAGTAAAGTCCATGCTGTTTAGTGTAGATGGTTTTAAAGTTGGTGATAGTCCTACTACATGTTTCTGGGAGGATACCTAGGTAGGGATACACCATTGTCTTTACCGTACCCGACCTTCTACAATATTGTGCAATGGAAAGAAGTTTCTGTTAATATAGTATTAGGGCAAATCCGTTGAACATTCAATTCCAACGTGCTTTGATCGAGGATACGTGGATATCAAGGCTCGATTTAGTATGTTGGATCAACTTAACTAATGAATTTGATTCCTTCCGAGGGCGGTTGCATTCCTCTTGGATATTCTTTGTTAAATCTATGTATTAGGATCACATAAATACTAGGCATGTCAGTTCGAAAACTAAGGTTCCGCTCAAGATAAATAAGTTCCCATGGTTTGTTCATCGAGGGATAATCCTAAGGATAATTTGGCAAACATAAGTGACAAGGGAGTTAAAACTGTTGTCTATATGATAAAGGGTAAATAAATCACCATCTTCTTATTTCATGCTCGTTTGCCGCCTGTCTTTGGTTCACGATCCATGTAGCCTTCAACCTGACTCGACCTACTAGCGTAGAGAATTTGTCCGGGAAACTGACTGAGTGGCTTTTTTCCTAAGTTAAAAGGCACATATTGGAGTGAGAGTTTGTGCATTTTTATCCGACATTATGGAACTGTTGTAACAATTATGTATTTAACAGAACAAAGATACCAAACTTTTCAAGTACCCCATGGAACTTTTGATACGTATTTATTAGACAGTATCAAAAGTTTGAAATGCATCTTTGAACTTTCTAAAACAGTGACACATGTGCATATATAAACAGTGACCCATGTGCCCATCGCTCAGTTGGCACATTTCAGAACATTGGTTGCATACCTGGCCAAACGGGCCGGCCCAGCCCGTGGTAAACATGCCTGGCACGGCACGGTCCACGACGGCGCGACTAATAGCCGGGCCGTGCCGTGCCGGCCCATGGGCAGGAGGTCGCAGCCCAAGCACGGCCCAACTACTAATCGGGCCGGCCCACCGGCACGCCAGACTCGCTAGTTCGTCTGCTATTTGACGCACTGGGCGTTTTTAGCCTATTTTTACTTGTTGGGCCATATAGAGGTGTATAGAAAAAAAATGAAAAAAACAGAAGATTGCACTAGATATGAATGTTTCATAAAAGTTAGCCGAGATGTTTTTCTAAGTAATACTAACACTAGAACGGACACGTACCTCCATTGCTTTGGAAGCTGGCCCGAAATAAACCGTCTTCCCGTTGGCCAGCAGGCAGAGGCCATGGAAGAGCTCGAACACCTCCGTGCTTGGCTGGTGGATGGCAGCGACGACCGTCGTCCCATTCCTTTTGGCGATCCCGGCGATGCGGCTCATGACGTGGTACGACGCGGCGCTGTCAAGCCCGCTGGTCGGCTCGTCGAGGAAGATGAGCGGCGGCGAGGCCAGCAGCTCTATGCAGATGCTCACTCGCTTCCGCTGGCCGCCGCTGATGCCCTTGGAAACGCGCCCGCCGATCCGGGTTCCGGCCACGGCAGCAAGCCCCATCTGCTTGATAACATCGTCGGCCCACGAGCGCTTCTCAGCTGGCGTCAAGGAGTCCGGCAGCTGAAGCTCCGCCGAGTAGTGCACCGCCTCCGCTACCGTCAGCGTCACCATCAGCACGTCTTCTTGGGTCACATATGCCTTTAGTGCATGCAAGCGATCGGTCGGAACTTGTTATTAGGTAGTTACACGCAAACGTCGAGGCTTAATTACATCTCTATCAATATTGTACAGGAGCGTTGCTACACGATGGCATTTTCTGGTAGATTTTAGTACGACAACCTTTAGTAGCCATCCGTCATGTCACTTGAGATCGGCCAAATCATGTGAACGGACCGCCAGAAACGTGTAAGTCGTGAGAGGGCTGTGATTTGGTTCAGTAGTTAGCCATTGACTGAGAGCGTCGTATGAGCATGGGCAACTTACAGAGGTTCTGGATGCAATCTTCTGTCGGCAACCGTTGATCATGATGTCTCCACTCTCTTTCATGTTGGGTCCAAGTCGTCCTGTTTAAGCATACATGTTATGACCATATTCGTAAATGTAAACAAGGAGAATATACCCAAACTTGTGTGCAAACTTTAGACTTAGAACCGAAGGTTAAATAATCTTTTGATGTATTTATTTTATCGTCTTGGTCTCCGGACATGTTTTCTAAGCAATATCACAAACTGCAAGAGTATAAATACCCCAAGACCATGACTGCAACAAATTAGCAGATAACCAACATATCTCCTATCATATGTAATTTTTCCTGAGCACTTTAAATTATGGTTACCTATAGTACCATCTAGATGCAGAGACTGGAAGATAATACAAGCATTACTTTCAAAAGTTTCCTTTTTCATTTCCCTAGCAAGTTTACTTCAATTGTGAATTGAGTCCTTTTCTCAATAATGGAAGGGCAGATACAATATCGGCAATGATCTACTCATTTTCAGCTAATATAGTTATGCATTTCTAGACAGGATTGAAGGAAGTAAAGCTATGTTTTGAGCAAAAAGTTGAGTTTCATTTTTCCGAAGATGAACATGTCAAGTTACCAGCTTATTTTGTTGGGTAGGCAAGCCATACCAGCCAAGGTATCAAGTAGAGTAGTTTTGCCACAGCCCGAAGGACCCATGAGAGCCAGCACTTCGCCAGGGCGCGCGTACCCGCTAAGCCCATCAAGGATCACAGCACGACCCTTTCTCCCGTTCATGGCCGTCACAGAAAGGTCTTTCCACGTGAGAAATACCTCCGTAGTACCGGGCTTTGCATTGTCTACCACCCCACTAGCCGGCGGCTCGGAGTCGGAGAGACAACGCGGGAAGAAGATGTGGCTAGACGGCCACGCCGACCATCCGCGCCATGAAACCATGGCGGTGCTCAACGACGTCGTCGACCGGAGTGGCTTGGTAGGGCTCGGCGTCGGAGCCCATCTCGGCAGCGGTGACGCTGCCATGTATATTCTCTCTGTGTTTTCTGTGTGTTAGGGGTTTCAGTGTGTGTCTAGTGTCTACCAGCCCTTTATATAGGTCGTCCGAACTTGTGGGGATGTTTAGTTGAATATTCTGGCCTGTTAGGTAGCTAGTCATATTGCATGAGATGTGTCTTGTTAACAACCAGATATTTTTCCTTTCTAGCGCCGCTAGAATAATACGCATGTTTTAGATAATTTAATCAAAAAATGAAGTATTTTTTTTGCATCGACAAATAAAGTTATATATGATGGTGATCTTAACGCTGTTAACGAACGAAAGTTCCGTTGAGAATAATACTGCATATCTATCTTGTTTTTCACTGGTTTTCAACCCGACTTTGACATAAATAGCACCAGCTTGATCCACATCACCACCTTCTCTCTTCTTTATAATACACCACCTAAATTTAGATTTTGGTCCCGAAATCACTTGTTAAGATGCTATCACATTTCAAAATACCTCAAAAACTTTATACAATCGGCATAATTCAATTATTAAGCTGAATTTTCTCTCTTGTTTTGGCAAACCGTTTACGACAAACCCATTTATTAAGTATTGGTAGGGTTGACAAGTCATGGAGACATGACATGATAGCACTAAGGGTGTCACAATCTTGCAACGATAAACATGCTGTTGAATTGGGTTTCGTCCTTCATGGGCTTACTTCGTTTTTATAACTTTTTTTTCTTTGACTTGTAGGCCATATTTATTTTTCTAACACGAGATTGACGAAGTCATCACAGACGTCTTGTAGACGAAGGTAACCTCTTGTCCCACCGAGTGAGCACCGCCAGAAAGGCTTAAATAAGTACAAAAAATGCAAGAACCAATGTCAAGTCTAGGGCTTGAACCCTGGTGGGTTGGTTCCACCACAAGGCACCTAACCATTTGAGGTACAGACAGTTTGTGTTGACCATGTCTATTGGTTGGGCCTTAGTTTATTTCACATGACTTTACTTTTAACCATGTTGGTGCTATGTAGGACCGGGTGAGACCCCCTAGGTGAATTTTACTATTTCCCTCAACAAATAATAACTAGCTAAATACCCACGTGTATTGTTGCGGAATGGGCAAAGACCATCTCAAGATATCGAATGGAGGTACTTACCTCAACCACCATCCACCTCTTTGTTTTATTCCTTTCATTTATGTGTCAGCACTGCTATACAGACGACAGTACGTAGACTATTTATGAACGACAACCCATTGAAGCCGTCCATGCAAAGCATAAGTTGTTTGCAAACCGCTGGATGGACCATCGTGCAAGGGTCATTCGCCCTATATGTCGTGTGCACAGCAGTTTTGTTTATGTGTCTTGTGGCTTTTGCCCACGGCCCAACCAATATTGTGTCATCATGTGTACGCACACTAACGGTAGTATCATAGGTAGTATCATGCATGCTAACTAGGCAAATTTGATGAGGTGACATAGAATTAAATGAAGAAAGAGAGGGTTGAATATCATATCATGATACCATATCATATTAAATGATGTGCTACTATATGTCATGCATGGCAATAAATGAGGTTAGCTATGATACTGACTTATGATACTATGCACTACGGATGTAGTATCATGCACTAGTATCATATGCATGATACTAGTATATGATACTCGCCATTATGACCAGCCTAATGGCGTGTGTTGTCACATTTTTTCACGCACCATCATTCTATTTGGCATTCAGTAGTAGTTGAGGTCAAGGATTTGGTTACCGAATGAGGCGTTTTTACCGAGGGGGACGGATAAACGCGGTTACCATGGTTACCGAGAAATACCGAGAATATTTCGAACGAATTTTATAATTGAATTTTGAATTCAGATAAGTGAATGAGCGAACATTTTGAACCAGAGACCTCTCAAAACAGAAACTAGGTTGCTACCAACACGCAGTACCAACTCTCATGGCATTAATTAGATCCTACGTACTTTACTATAAATTGAGTGTTTAAATTCCAAAAATTTAAAAAACTGGTATTGTTTGCTTGGTACGGGGATTTACCGAGGGGCACGGAAATACGCGGTAACCATGGGAAATCACGAAATTTCGACCGGTAACCAAAACCTTTGTTGAGGTCATCTATGCATTTAATTCAATAATATTTTATATTTCCTCCTATCCACACGAAACAAACCGAGGTTTCGCTCCACTCAATATCACAGCTTACTTTCGGCACATGCCCATCTACCAGTTCACCACAAATTCACTATTTCGTTCCTCACTCAAACTTATGATAAAGAGCGTGGTAAAACAACCAAGGGCTTGTGTGATTGTTTAGTAAGAACGACTTATATATGAATAGCATGGAATTCGAAGGCCAAATTGGAAAGTCTAGGAAGCCTGATGTCTTGAGCTCCAGTCACCTGGACCAATACGTACATAATGTCATATTTAGAGGATTACAATATATAATATCCAAAAGAATAAGCTCCTTTTTTGTGCGGTTACCAATTTCCTCGAAGGGAAAGGGTCATTGCCGTCGGGTGTGAGGACGTTGTGCCAAGTTATTCATCGCAGGGTGCCAACGCGTGGAGCGCCGACCATTGTTGTCTTAGGCGGATGCACCGCCGGGAGCCGCAATGTGACTATGTGAGGTTGTCGTCACAGGCGACGCCACACCACTGCCTTTCTTGTCCTTCTTGGATGAGAGACACTACACACATCCGTGCGTCCATGAGGAGGCGGTGCAGAGCGGGCGCTAGGATGTCGTCCTGCATTGAGCTCGTCTCAAGGGATGCTTTCATGATGCCAGAGGATGGACGCCGATAAGGCTCTTGTGTGTCGCACCCGCCGCTTGGAGTAGCGGGTCGAGAGCAATCAGGGCTGTAGTTCTTTTCAGTTTAGCATTCAGATTCTATGTTGTGTGTAAGTGTGTACCTAGTTTTACATTAACAAGGAAACAAACACTCGAGTTATTTTTACCGCCTCTCTCATAAGTTTTAGCGAGGAAGAAAGTGATGATTTAGCAGTGATCGAGTAAATAAGCGAGTACCGATTGTATCATTGTAAGCATCGATAGTGAGGGAGCCAGACCTCAAGTTATTTAATGGGGAAATATGGAACACAAAAACCGTTGAATTCTCTCGTGACCCCCTCGGGACGCCTCCCCAAGGCGCCGCCAGGGGACGATCTCAAGACCGCTAGAAGCCAACAACGACGCGGCCTCTCCTCCATCGCCGCCGTCGGCGGGCCTGACGCCGAAGGGGCCAGGGTGCTGGATGCAATAGCGTCTCTCATGGATCGGCTGGGGCGAGTCCAACAAGGAGCACGTGCGCAGCGGCCAGGGCAACGCCGCTGGTCATGCGGCGGCGGTGCTAGCCCCCATGGCCGTCGTTAACCGGCGGGTTCTCTGGCAATGGTGGGCATGGCGGCGGCCGTGTATCTGGATCCCACCTAGATCCGTCACCGATTCTTCACGTGGATGGTCGGCGGCGCAATGAGGGCTCAGGTGAGGGGATGGAGGATCTCCGTCGGAGTACCGGCGAAGGCATACGTCTTCATGGCGAGGCTCCGCACGGTTTCAGTTAGCCGCGAGATCGAGACGACTCCTCTTCCGTTGAAAATCGCGCCTGACTGTGGTCTTGGTGGATGATGGCAGCATGTCTGACGCCGTTTCCTTCTCGAGGCATTGTCATTACAAGTCACGTCAAGTCGATCGAAATGTTCTGGGAGAAACCCTAGATATGGGTCTACCAGATCGGACGATGACGATGCCTTGGGTGTAGTTCTCCCTCTCCGGGGCATCGTTTTGGAGCAAGTGCTGGCTGGAGGAGACAAGAGAAGGAGCGGTGTTACATCTACCGCAAGGCCGATGACGGATCTCAACGGCATGGCGCTGCGGAGTTTCGTCGACGGGCACGTGTGGATGGATACGTGTAGGATGGCAGCGTTGTCTGGCCCCGTGATGGCGTTGACGGTAGACCTAGCAAGGTCGGTGTGACAGTTCCTGCTCTAGAGATGGTTCGATAGAAGATGGCGACGGCGGCCTCTAAGAGTGTGCCGGTCCGGTGTGTGCCCCAGACCCGGCAATGCGGCTTGGTTGGGGCATCCGGCTTTAGATGTTAGGCTTTGGTGCAATGTCTGTTTGATATTTGGTTCGGACAATCATCACCCCTTTATCAAGTAGACAGGAGTAGCGACAAATGTTGTCAAGATGGTGGCTTCAGACTTATTGATGTATTACTTTGTAAGGTCTTTATAAATAATAAATAAAATGATTGCATGAATCACGCATATGCAGAAGTCGGGGTCATCTTCCTTTAAAAGAAAAAGTGGAGCGATAGTTGCCCTAACTAGTATGAAACATCATTAGAGCGATGACGAGTGTGTGAGCAAGATAACACATCATGTAGAGCGGGAGAAACAGGTGGAAAGACGTGATAACACACATCAAATGGTATTATGCAAAGTGGAAGGACATGACGACATAACATTTGCTGAGATAGGGGGAAATTAAAAAAACAATTCACCAGTGTCTTGCATGTTTTTTTTTGAAGGAAGGCCATCATGGCTAGCTTTATTAAACGCAAATAGGAATTACATCGTCCAATATCTTGGAAACGAGCCAAGACGGAGGTTCGTCAGTCCAAGTGTTACAAGATTTATTACAAAAAGCATAATTAGCTAGCACATGTGCTACTTGGTTCGCGGAGTGAACACAGTATTTAAAGATAACCTTCCCAATTAAAGAAGACACATCCACGCATTGTGCGAAGATTGCTGCTGCAGCATCCCTCCAAATTGTTTGTCCCGAACAATACTCACTCACAATAGATGAATCTGATTCAGCTTCAACCCGGTTGAATCCAAGTGAGTTAGCAAATATGAGGCCATCCCTCATTGCCAAAGCTTCCGAAGAGACAACATCAAGCGCATTCGGTATATATTTGCATTGGGCTGCCAGAAAATTACCTTTTTCATCCCTGATTACTGCCGCCGAGGCCCCAGACCCTTCATCTATAAAAAAGGAAGCATCAACATTTAGTTTGACAAGCTTTGGGTTGGGCTTTATCCATTTTTGCTCTCTCGGTTCGCTGTTTCTTGAGTTTGCTTGTTGAAAATTGTTTGTAATGGCTAGGACCGACATGGGCCACCTCACATGCGGTGGTGGAGTTCCATCATGAGTATGTTGTCGTCGGATCCACCAGAGATACCAACTCCCAACTGCTATGATCTGATTTATATTCAGATTGGGTTTCAAGGTTAGCGATCTCTCCTCCTCCAAAATCAATTGTTCCAAGACCACCGATCCTGAGCGGTCAGTCTCTTTTGCTTTTTCAACAATCTCTAGTATACCTAAGCCCCTCCAAAGTTCTCTAGCAGATATACAATCAAAGAGAAGGTGCTTGATGTCCTCAGGAGCTCCATGGCATATCGGACAAGAGTCAGCCAACCCAACATGCCCATTCATGAGTATGGACTTTAGAGGGATGATTCCGTGCAAAGCCCGCTAGCAAAAAATCGAGACTTTAAGTGGAATATTAAGTTTCCAAAGCTTACTCCAGACCTCCGGTTTTTGTGATCCACTTGGACAGACAGAATTGTGTGCATGCGATCTGAAAGATCGATACCATTGAACTTTGTAAGCTGATCTGACTGAAAATGTTCCATTCCTCTCTGGATGCCAAGCAATAAAGTCGTCAAAAGCATTCATTGCAATTGGTATTTGCATAATTCTCCTCACGTCCACAGGGTTCATTATTGATCCAATTAGCTCTTCATCCCATGTTCCTGTACTAGGATCAATTAATTCGCTGACATGAGTTAGTACCGAATGTCCTCTAACTGAAATCACTTTTCTGTCTACACTGCCTGGGATCCAAGGGTCAGACCATATATTCACTCTTTCCCCCGTTCCAATTCTCCAGATATATCCCAACTTGAAGTTTTCCAACCCTTTCACGATACTCTGCCAGGTGAACGATGAGCCACTCTTTAGTGTTGCTTGGAGTAAGCTACAGTTAGGATAATATTTCGCCTTAAGAATCCTGGCACAAAGAGACTCCGGGTCCTCTATCAGCCGCCAGCACTGTTTTGAGAGCATGGCAAGATTAAAAGAATAGAGGTCCCCGAATCCCATTCCTCCCTCGCATTTTGGGTAGCATAGCTTCCACCACGTATACCAATGCATTCTCTTGTGGTCTTCATCATGCCCCCAGCAGAATTGGGCGATTAGGTCAGTGATATCCTTGCATATCCCTTTTGGTAAGCAGAACACCGACATAGCAAACACCGGGATGGCCTGGGCCACTGCTTTGATAAGTATCTCTTTACCCCCAGTAGAGAGTTGCTTTTCCATCCAACCTTTCAATCTCTCCTTGATTCTTTCATAGAAATGCTTGAAACAATCACTTCTATCCACCCTTACCATAGCTGGCAATCCTAAGTACTTGTCCGACAACGCCTCTGTATCAATATGCAGCTCTTGGCAGATCTCAGTCCTTGATGCAGCAGGAGTGTTAGGACTAAAAAATACACTTGATTTCGACAAGCTCACCATTTGCCCAGAGCTTTGACAGTAGGTATCCAGAACATGCTGTAAGGAAGCTGCATTTAATACATCTGCTTTCATTAGGATAAGAGAATCGTCAGCAAATAATAGGTGTGATACTGACGGTGCATTTCTGCACACTCGAATCCCTTCTATGCCACCAGCTTCTTCTTCGTACTGCAATAAACTTGAAAGACCTTCCGCACATATGAGGAATAGGTAGGGGGAGAGAGGATCCCCCTGCCTGATTCCTCTCGTTGGATTAAAAGATTCTGTTTCTTGAGAATTAAACCGTACTTTGTAACTCACAGAGCTCACGCATGCCATCATCATCTAAACCCATCAAGTATCAAATCCAAGAGCAATCATCATGTCATGTAGAATGACCATTCCACCCTGTCATGTGCCTTGTGCATATCAAGTTTAACAGCACATAAACCCGTCTGACCCACTCTTTTGTTCTTGATTTTGTGTACGCATTCATATGCTATCAAGATATTGTCAGTAATCATCCTACCCGGTACAAAGGCACTTTGTGTGGGCGATATTATCTCAGGCAGAATGTTTTTCAATCTCTGGACCAACATCTTAGAGATAATTTTGTATAACACATTGCAAAGACTAATGGGTCGAAATTGTGTTACCAAATCAGGAGTGTCTATTTTATCATCACAACTATGGTCTCATTCCACTTGGCCGGTATCTGTTTAGAATTAATAGCCGCCAACACTTCTGTTGTAATATCATTCCCAATTAAATGCCAGTACCGTTTGAAAAAAACTGCATGGAGACCATCGGGTCCTGGTGCCTTTAGATCTCCTATACTGAACACTGCATTCTTCACATCATCAGCCTTATAAGGAGTTAAGAGGAAATTATTCATTTGATCAGTGACTTTGCGCTGGACTTTCTGAAGTAATGACTGGTCTATATGCTGTACTTCAGAAGTAAATAGGTGAGTAAAGTAATTTAGGATGTGACTATTCAGTTCTGGCATACCTTCTAGCCAATTACCAGCGCCATCTTTGAGACGTTTTACAAAATTCCTTTTCCTCCTTGCTGAGGCAAAGGCCTGGAAGAATCCCGTGTTGCGGTCACCGTATTTTAACCAATTAGCTCTCGATCTCTGCATCACCTGTATTTCTTCTAACTCCAACAGGTATTCAATCAGTTCTGACAGTTCCTTTTTCTTTGCATCACTATTATCATCTAATGGCCCTGCCATTACTTTTTCAAGATCCCTTTGCGCCTTCCTGAGCCTTTTTTTGGTTTCTTAATAACTCTTTGATCCCAATCATGGAATTGATCATGCATTTTGTTTAACTTTTCATAGATATTGTTTGCCTCGGGGTCTGCAGCAATATCATTCCATGCTTTTTCCACTTTCTCATTGAAACAGTCCTCCCGTAACCAACTTGCCTCAAATCTCCTTGGTTTGGCGTTATTACTTGACCTCGCAGCACGACTATGGTAGTCCAAATCCACCAATAGAGGTCGGTGGTCTGAATGGTTGAGCTCCAGATTCTCTAAGGCTGCATGAGGAAACAAAGTGCCCCAAGCATCATTTATCAAACCACGATCAAGCCTTTCCTTAATTCTGCCTCTGAACCAGGTAAACCGATCACCAATGAAACCTAGATCATGAAGTTCACAATCATCGATAGCATCCTGGAACTCTCGCATATATCGTGGAGGTCTGGGGTTACCTCCCTCTTTGTCATGTAAAAACTGTATCTCATTCAGGTCTCCTATGAGCAACCAAGGGAGCTTATGTGCCTGGTGGAGTTGTCGCATGCGACTCCACGTTAGATGTTTATTTTCCCACTTGAATTCGCCATACATCCCAGTCAAGCGCCAAACAATATTATTTATTTCTTCAATTCTTACATCAATAAACATAGCATCTAGGGCTAGTCTATACACTTTGATGTTACTATTCCAAAACAGAGCTAGCCCCCCTTTCCTACCATCACTAGGACACACCAGTTTGTGGTCCATCTTCAGTCTCTTGCGTAAACACTCAGCCGGATAGTTATCGAGGTGAGTCTCCGACAAGAACATCACATCGGGGCGACACCGTCGCTGGACGTCCAGCAACGCTCGAACTGCCGGGGCATTCCCAAGCCCCCGGCAGTTCCAAGCTAGTAATTTCATTGCGTCCGGCCATCCCCCTCGCGGTTGGACGCCGATATCTCAGAGTTTGAAGCCTCATTCGAACCGTTGACTGCATCACCACCTTCACCTTTTTGTTTCTTCTTGTTTGCGTTCTTCTGGGGTGTGTTCATCACATCTAAAGATGTATCCAGATGGGTTTCACCCTCTAGACGATCCACTAGCCTGGCCACATATGAAGGCTTTGGTGGTGCATCAGAAATAATAGTAATTGCATTAGAGGTAGCCGGCACCATAGATTCTGCAGTACGCTTGCCAAGGACATTTATGTTCCTAGCATCCTGGTTTTCAATCCCCTCATGCCGATTCCCTGTCTCTGTTTCCATGTCAGTTGCATTTTGTTGGAACACTGCATTATGGCGCCAGCTTGTAGCCGTCCCTCGTGCAGTACCACCTCCAGTGTTACCCGTAGGGCCCCCAGGAGCACCTCGGCCACGTCCACCTCGACCACCAGTTCGTCCGGTCCCACGGCCTCTTCCTCGACCACGGCCACCATCAACTAACATGAAATCCCCCCATTCAAGCTTCGTCTGATCATACTCACCAGTTCCACATTCTTCATACCAGTGGCCTAGCTTGCCACAATTCCCACAAAAGGTCGGCATCTTTTCGTACTGAACTTGGTAGTAGTCTGTTACCTCATTCCTGGTTATACTGACAAATCGTATCAATTTTCTTGCCACATTCAGCTCGACTTTCACTCTGACAAATTCTCCTACAAATCCCGCCGGCAGAGTGGTTTGGACTTCAAGGATCTTGCCCATTTTCCTACACATGCCCTTAATAGCTGCAGGGAATAGGTAATTGTCAGGGAGTCTAAGAATCCTCGCCCACACAGCAATTGTATCCAACATCACAGAGCGAGGATTAGTAAATCCATCATATTCAGCAATGAGAAGACCTTGATCCCGGAAAAGCCAAGGTCCCTTGTTCATGGCAGTGTTCCAATCTCCCAAGCAATGAAATTGTACTGTAAACAGATTATCCTCAACCCTTCTCCAGCGTGGTTCCTTCGCAGGATTCCAAGCCGATCTCATATCCGCATACAGGGCAGAGGGACTAAATCCCTTATCTGTATGCACCTTTGCAATTGCGAGCCACTTGGCTGCGATCTGTTCATCCTTGAATTCATCTTCCCACACGAACTGGTCAGCTTCGTCATCCTGCAGATCCAGACGCCGCAGAAGGTCCTCAACTGGCTCAATACGTTGCCGCGAACCTCCAGCCTCTCGGTGTGTGTGTGCGACGGCGATGTAAACTCTCGGTGGCGGCGCCTCCGGAGGAACTCGATACCCTAAGAAGATAGCCTTAAAACAACAACCATCATTATTTAAAAAGTTGTCCAGTGTCTTGCATGTTAATTATGGATAGGCAAGAAGATACACCAATAAATGGAATTATACCAAAGAGGTGCAGGGTGGTCAGCGATAACGTGAAATACTTAGTTTTACACTCATCCTCACAATAGAACTGCCTCCACATTGGTCTCCTCTCTCTTTTGGTCCTCTCTGGCAAGGCGACTAGAGCAAAAGCTTCCTTCCCTCGATCTTCCTCAGTGAGCCTGTGAATTTGCCTTCCATCTGCTTGCCGCTCCGGCGGCTAGTGGGCAGGAAGGGGAGTTTTGGTCCCTCTGCCTCGGCTACTAGTTAGGTTACAATTTGAATCCTCGCAAAAGTAGCACTTGGGCGGATGGTGGCGCTTCATTTTCGAGGTGGTCTTTCGGGCTTTGATCCTTCTCAAGTCTAGACAGAGCTCCAGCGTGCATACACGATGGTGAGAGTTTGTGTCAGATTCTTCACATCAATTCTAGGGTTCAAGGATGATGGCTGCGGCTCTGGGGCACTGATCCTTAGCAGCACTTGCACGAAGACTTCTAGGCCTTCACCGAGAAGGTCAGGCCAATTCCAGTATTGGAGGGGCGACAACGGCACATTGACGGCTCATTTTGGGGTGCCAGTGGTCGTTCGGTGGTCTGATGACCTTGATGTAATTTTCATTACTTTTGTTGTGTTTTGTACTTCTGATGAACCTTTATAACATATCTCGGTCATTTCTGAAAAAATAAAACTGCCTACACGTTAATGTCTCAAAAAGTCAAAATTATTTTTTTCACTGCATGACGAGGGACAAGTATTCATCTCGTAGCAATTGAAAGCCGGTCGTTGGTGGGTCGCCGGCACTCCCAGTCTGGCATCTTTGTAAACGGTGTACTACCTCCGTCCTGATATTGGTCCCCTTTATAATTTATGCCAAATTTTGATCATAGATTTGACTATCAAAATTTTAATACATGTCACAAAAAATTATATCATCGGATTTGCATTTGAACATAGTTTCTGATGATATCACCTTTGCTACATATAACTTATATTTTATTTGTTAAAATCATGATTAAAGTATGATCCTAAATACAAATGGGAGTAATAAACCAGGACGGAGGTACTCCCTCCGGTCCTTTTTACTCTGCACATTGGATTTGCCGAAAGTCAAACTTTGCTAAGTTTGACCAAATTTATATTAGAAATTATTAGCATCTATAATATCTAATAAATATAATATGAAAATATATTGTAAGATGAATCTAATGATATTGGTGTTGTTATGTGAATGTCTATAATTTTTTATATAAACTTGGTCAAAATTGGATGAGAATGACTTCAGACAAACCTAATATGCAGAGTAAAAAGGACCGGAGGGAGTAGAAATTTCGATGGTTAGGTTGGAGCGTTGCTGGTTGGAGTATCGTGGGCCGTGGCGAATGGCTGCTACCACATTAATTAATGCTGTCAAGGTCAGTAGGTCTTTTCGCCTCGACGGCTCCGTCACGTTAATGGTGTATTGGCTGTCTACGTACGGACGGCCCAACTGGTTCACTGAACATGCTACTGCAACGAATGCGGCCGAAGCTACTACGTTTCATGACATACCGCGTGACGGAACTATCGTCCGACTTTTCATCGAAGCACATGATGAATGCAGTGATGCGGACGCGGCTGCGGGGAGACGCGGGTTCTTGAACTCCCAGTGCAGGGTCGCTGGCAGGCATCAAGGCGGAATCGCAGGGGAGGGGGCCGACGGGGGCCGCAGGGGAGGAGGCGGAATCGCAGGCACCCGGACGCGCCGAGCGGTGGACCTGCCGTCGCGGACGCCATGGGACCGTCTTCATTGCGCGCTCCCGACCTCCTCTGCCGAACTGACGCGGACAACTTTGGCCACACGACACGAGCCACCGCTGTGCGTGACTGAGCATGCGCGCACGCGAGAAACACGGCGTGCCTGAACTTGAGCACGATCGTCAGAGCATCTACCTACAATCACACATACCTAATACGAGTTGCCAAACGCCCGAGGATGCGTCTTCTGATTACCATTTTCTAGGGATGTAAGTGCTAAATAAATGGTGTCCACAATCCCGTTTAGTTAGTTTTCGTTAACTTGATAGTTCATTCTTCTTAAACAAATAAAAAACTTTGTTGAACTATCATATCATAAGTGGACTTTAAACGAGATTAAACGGGACCCGGTTGACATCCCTACCATTTTCATATAAACCCATGCAATGACATGATCTACGTAAACTACTACTATGAACTGTACTAAACTGCGCGTCTTCGTCGTGGGAGATGTTGACGATGTTGGTGCCGGAGCCACTGGCCTCGTGGTCATTGGCAATTGGGCACACGGCCGGCTCGTCCTTGTCCTCCTCAAACTCGGCGAAGAGCTAGTAGATTTCTGCCTTCCGCTGCTGGAGGATGCGGCTGTTTGCCTCCACCTCGTGCTCTGTCTCGAAGGACTTGAGGAGGGGCCTACTGCTCTGCCAGCTCGTCTGCCTGGGCCTCCTCGAACTCTGCCATGGCGTTGGACATGGCAAAGCCCGCATGCGTTGGATCTGCTGTCACCGCCTCCTCCGGCTTCGGTTTCTCCTACTCCTCCTCCGGCTCTAGCGAATCCGGTGGAAGGCCAACAGCGAATCAAGCAATGGCACGGCGCAGATCTCCTCCAGCACGAGCATCTGGTGCTCCGGCACCAACATGGTCTATGTGGTGATCCTCTGTCGGGTACGGCTAGTAGCTACCGTGAGTGGATGGAAGCCGGCGGCGTGGGTGGGAGGGAGATGGAAGGAATGGGGACAAGCTAGGGTTGGGCTGCCACCATGCATCCAGCTTAAATAGCCGGACTTGCTCCCTCGAGCGGCACGCCGGAGCGGCGCCATGCGACGTGGAAGGGAAGGAGGCGCTAGTCAGACCGACGGTCACTGCGTGTCACCGCATGGGCATTGCGGTCAGTCCTACGTGTCGCCCGCGTCTGGGTGTCCCTATATGGACCGGGTATGGGAGTGTCGGTCGGTCCGGGTGTTTGGGCCGGATTTACGAGGATAGGTTGGGTGCGGTTTTTGCGTTCATGTAGTGACCGGGCAGCCCATCCGGACGATTGAGGCGGGTATGGGGTCCGGTTGTAGATGCTCTCACACCCGTGAGTCGTCCTCGCACCCGGCGGGCCGCCTCTGACCGTGCATGCCATTGGAGCTTTGGTGGAGCAAGGAGCAGCGTTATCATGCGATCAACTACAATGATGGCACGCGTTGTCGAACCCATCAATATATTTTATAAATATACTACTTCATCCGCTTCATATTATAAGATGTTTTTTGACATTAGTGTAGTATCAAAAATCTTTTTACATTATAGGACAGAGAGAGTAATATGAATTTCCATAAATATATGTGGCACAAAATATGGATGGTAAATTTTCCATCGCTAAATATACAGCTTATTCTTACAATTGGTTGTCACTCATTGTCAAGGTCTTCGGATATACAGTAGTAACAAGAAAGGAAAAAAGATCTAGCAATCGGGCATTTGATCAGGCCGAGAGCGGAGGAACCCACATGTCAAAAGACCATACAGAATGCCTCTCCAAGAGAAAAGTGACTTTCCTTTCTTCAAGAGCTTACCATTTTCTGGAAAATGTATCAAGTGCAGCTTGTAAATATTACTCAAGAAAAGGAGCAGTGAGGGATTGAAATAAGATGAGCAATCGTCCTGCAGGATAGGATACCAAGATGAGAAATAATTTACCTTCATTACGGAACTTATAGCTGTATTTTAGCAGCCAGTTGTGGACATAACTATATACAAGGTACAGGGCGTCTTGTATAAAAAATAGACTGAATTGCTAAACTAAAGGGATCTCACTTTTCAAAAATCAATTGAGATACAGGGTTCAGATTGAATTGATCACTGGATGGAAATGACGAAAATAATATGCCAAGCCACTTCTCAACATAGCTCACTTCCGAATAAGCAACAATAACATCAACCCTTATATTTTTATTTTCTGAACTAAACTTGAACTTGCTGAACCTGCATGTATCTTAAATCTGCTTCATATGCACACAAGGAACATAATAGTTGAGCTAAACAGATGCAGCCCTTCAATTTTGGTTAACTATAGTCAACTAAACAAGTTTTCAATCCGTCACGTATTAATTGATGCTCAAACGGATGTATCTAGCACTGAAATATGTCTAGATACATCTTTTCGAGCATCAATTAATATGGGTCAGAGGTAATTGATTCGAAGTTAGAATTGGTAAACTGAGTCAAGCTAGATCGGCTTGGGGTAGAAGCTTCATTCAAAGTGTGAGAGCACATCAGTAGAATAAGTGTTCTCATCTACCCAACTATTTGATTTGAGATGTACGTCCTTTGTCTGGAATTAGTTATCACTCAAACAGATGTATTTAACACTATAGATACATTTTAGTGAAGAATAATTAAACTGACAATACAACTACTTGGTATTTGGCGAGGACATATCATTATATTTGATAAAGGACGATACGGACCTTTGACAAATCATACCCACTTTCTATGGAGACCCCTCCTGTACGAGGCTCTCTATGTCGGTTCTCGCGCGTATGGGCCAGCCAATTATGGCACGTCTGTCCGTTCTACGTAGAAAAAAAAAACCCCAAAGAAACCAAGATTCGGACTCAGGACCTTGCACTATTGGGACAAGCTACTTGCCACTCGACCAAGCAACCGCTTGTGATTTCATATAGGTTCAATTCCCGACACCCCGCGTCGCCCTTCACGGGCGACACAGGGGAAACCTAGCCGCCGGCGCCGGTAGCCCCCCCCTCCCGCTCAAACCCCGCGTCACCGCTGCCGGAGGGCCTGCCGGTGAAGCCGCGCCGTCCCTGGGATGGCGGCGGCAGGGCACTTCCGCCCTCAACATCGCACCCCGCGGTGCAACACCCCCCTCCCCACCCCCTGAGATCTAGTTCCGGCCAGCCGGGCTGCGGCGGGGCGGATCCCGTCCTCCACCACGACGAGCTGTTGGACCCCCTCATGGTTCCAGATCGAATCTGGAGGACCGCCCTCTCATGGCTCCAGATCGGATCTGGCTGACAATCCTCTGTCCATGGTGTGTGTGTGTGTGTGTGTCACGGTGTGCCTTTGGCAGAGGGTTGAAGATTCGCCGCGGTTCTCTGTGGACACTACTCCGGCCATGACGGTCTCTGGACATGTGGGTTTGCCGCGACGAGGTGGCCTTTTGCGTGTGCGGTGCGGGCTGCCGTCATTGCGAACCTCGGTTGATGGTGGTGATTTAGATCAAATTGGCCAGAGGGGGTGACTGCTGACTGTTCTGCAGTGACTTCCTACGGATCCACGACAGCGAGGTTATCGAAAAGACTTCAGGAGGTGTTATCTCTTGATCCGGTGGATGACTTTCTGTGGTGTGTTACAAACTATGGACAACGACTTGACGCACAGAGATGTTTTGTGGGGTGGCGGCGGTCAAATTGTAGCTGCTAGTATTGCGGAAAAGTGGTGGCGACAACACATGCGTGGCTTTGATGGTGGTGTTATGAGCACCTGGTCTCGAGCTCCGGGGTGAAAGCCTAGGTCAGACCCGAGTGGTCATACCTGGCAATGGTGATGTTTTCTATGTCGTTACCTTGTTGGAGGCATTGCTCGGATATGTTCAGACTATCTTTCAGGGTGAAGACTTTGATTCTGACCTTTGTGGTTGGATCCGGCAACGGCGGCGCTTGAGTGTCGCTTCCATTCCGAAGGCGTTGCTGTTGAAGAACATAGGCCTCCATGTGATGTCAATGGTTGGTGTGGATATGGTCTTAGTTGTAGTTTGTCCATTGCTGATCTGATCGCTTTGGAGTTTTCCTTTTCCCTTTTATTTTCTCTTCTCCACGCCTATGCATAGCTTTTGGTCTTGTGACCTTGCTAGTTGTTGGCGTGTTTTTTTTGCGTGTGAGTGTTGGGTTGGCTGTGTGCATTTTAATTATGCAGAGGCCGGGTGTGTGCTCATATTGTATCTTCTCGATGCTCCGTTTGAGCCAATAAAACTCACCCTTTATCGAAAAAAATATACCGTGAATTATATAAGAACACACGACAGCGTTCATATATACAAACATTTCTGAAAAAAGTTGAAACTTTCTTGGGAAAAATGTGAACACGTTGGAAATGCCGAATATTTTTGGAAAAATAAAATAATTTATGAAATTCCATTTTTTCTGGAAAAAATGAACAATTTTGGAAATTCAAAAACATTTTTGAAATGTGAA
Organism: Triticum urartu; assembly: GCF_003073215.2. Taxonomy (NCBI): domain Eukaryota; kingdom Viridiplantae; phylum Streptophyta; class Magnoliopsida; order Poales; family Poaceae; genus Triticum; species Triticum urartu. The sequence goes on from NC_053023.1 coordinate 54,908,005, forward strand.
GAAATTGGGATTCCAAACATTTTGTATAATCTTGAACAGTTTATAAAAACACAAACACATTTTAAACCCCAAAAACATTGTTAAACCCGAAAACATTTTAAACACATCTTTAAAAACATATTTTAAATCAAAAAACCATTTCAGCTGTCGTTTCCATTCGCCTTCCGTGACGCTGATGAACCTTGCCCAAGCCCTGCCCGCCGACAAAGAAAATGAATAAAGGGGTTATTAAATAGTTCATATCATGAAATGACGAACTAAATAGGCTGAGATATATAGTTAATAATGATTGAAATTACCTGTTGACTATCCCAAACAAGATGTTATAGTCACTATTTGCTTTGAGTAGTGAGTCCAGTATTTGAACTGTTCCGGCGTCAACTTTAATGATACACAAGATCCAGTGAAATCTGCATGCACACACGTTTGCATGTCTTAATTAAGCGGGCATATGTAAGCAAAAACATGTAGCTACCTAGTAGGCAAAAACAGAGAATTTGTAGTACAAGAAAGTGTGACTCACTGGAAGTTGTAAGGAAGTAGTATATCTCCATTGTATTTGAGGCGCTTCAAGAACTCTAGCATGCTGTCCTCTACCTGCTTTTCATGATGCTTGTTCATTTTCCATGTGTATTCATTAACGGTGTTTGGGTCAATGAACCCAATGCCATAGCGTCCACCTTTTCTCATTTCATACATCTTCATCCTGCATAATACCACAGAAAAGAATATAGTGAGGATAATTACAGGTAATGGTTGATCAAAAGGATCACTACAGCTAGCTTGAGACTTAAATTACAGAAAGAAATCACTTACAGACAATAGCAACTGACGATAGATTTGTCGAGTGCGTCTTGATTGTATAACTGAAACAGTTCAGAATACTCAACGGTCACAGGTTTCTCATGATAGTAATGATCCTTCTTGACTTGCACCATGAGGGACTCTCGATCGGATCTCTTGGTAATGTCCATGTACCATTGATGCAATTCGTACATTCTCGTTGGGAGCTTCTTGACCTCTTCTGGCTTGACCAAAGGTTGGCCCCGGGCATATTTCCGTTTTATTTCCTCCTCTGTAAGCACAGGCATGTCCTCGATCTCAAGTAGTTGTCCAACAGTGATTTTGAGAGTTTCAGCCTGCATTATATGTTCCTGGGTTATTACCACATCGCCCACCTCGGGAACGTAAACTGTTTGCCCACAATAATATTGGGCGCGCGTACTGTCACGTGTTGTTCGCGGCACAACAAGCGGGGGGATCGATTGCGCCGCCTGTTCTCCCAGCTGGGCAACGGTTTTCCCGTATTTTTTGACAGCTTCTTGTTGTTTGCTCGAGCTCGAGCTCGCCTTCTTCTGTGGACGTTGTCGATGTAACTTCCTGATGTGGCGCTCATAGTCTGTGTCAACAGGCTTAGGAGCTGGTGGTTGAGCCATACGAATGAAGTGGTCAACTATTTCCACAGGCACTTTCTCCCTTGGCGGCGGTGGCGGTTTCGGTCCAAAATGGGCGTCGACTTCTGCCCGCACTATGGCATTGGTTTGCTCCTCGGTCCTGTCGTAAGCCCTCTCAGGAAGAGGAGTAGTGAGGTTTGGACCATATTTATATCGTTTGCTTCCGCCTGTACTTCCTGTACTATGACCTCGACTCGTACCGCTACGCACCATAGCTGCGGGGTGTCTCTTCTACGATTGCTGAGGCGGCGGAGACGGCTGACGGGGCTGAGTTGGACGAGGAGGAGTGGCCTGAAGCTGTGCCGGACTTGCAGTGGCCTGAGGTTGTGCCGGACTTGGAGGAGGAGTGGACGTCTGACGCTGTGTCGGACTTGGAGGAGGAGTGGCCTGACACTTTGCCGGACTTGGAGGAGGAGGAGTGGCCTCACGCGTTGGTGGACTTGGAGGAGCGGGAGTCTGCTGACTCGGTGGCGGACTTCGATGAGGAGTCGGGTGACGCGGTGTCGGTAGCCTTCGAAAGATGATGCAATCCTTTCTCCATAGGATGATACGATGTTTGGCATCTCCGAGTGTGTGCTCCTCGTCACCTCCAGGAATGTCAAGCTCTAGCCCCGAATATTGGTCCACCACCTCATCAACCACGACACGAGCATAGCCTGCTGGAATCGGGTTGCAATGGAAGGTTGCATCGGGGGAATTTGTATAAGCAACGCCGTCCGCCACCTTCAAGGATATGTTCTTAATTTTGAAGTGTAGCTCGCAGTTAGTGTTCTCCGCGATGTCATCCACGGGGTATCTATCCAGCATTGCGTCAAACGGGGCGGAACCCACGCTGCTTCTCGGCATGGATGGGGCGGTGGTATCCAATGCTGGATCATCCGCTAGCTGCTGCAGCTGCTGAGACCCCCTTTGCTGGCTAAGTGAGTCGATCTGCTCCTGCTGCCGCTGGAATTTGATTGCCAAGTCCGCGTGCGCTGATTCTAGGCCTTGAAGGCGTTCATAGTCGAGCTTCCTCTGCTCCTCCTCCATCTTCCTTTTCTTCTCCTCCGCAATCTTCTTTCTCGCACGGGTTCTGTAGTCGGCGTTCCAGTCCGAAAACCCCTCATACCACGGAATAGCGCACATGCCTCGTGTTCTTCCCGGGTGTTCAGGATTGCACGCGTAAGCTCGTCGTTCTCTCTGTTGGGCTCGAACAACCCGGATCGAGCCTCTTCTATTGCAACAAGTAGCTTATCTTCGGCTCCGTCCAGACATGCCTTCTTGGAAACTTTGCCTGTCTTCGGGTCCAACTCCCCCCCATGCGCATAGAACCAAGTCCTGCACCTGGGGGGCTAGCTCAATATTTCTGGAGTGACACTTGCATCCAACATCTCTTTCTCAGACTTATCCCACTTAGGCATTCCCACCGCATAGCCACCTGGCCCCAGCTTATGGAACTTATCCTTTTTTGTGGCATTGGCCTCGTTTATTCTTGACCATTCCTTAGATAATTCTGAATTCTTGAATTTCACGAAAACGTCCCAATGAGCACTTTGATTCTCTAGTGTTCCCTCGAATACTGGAGTCTTCCTTGCTCCCTTGACGTACTTGTCCCATTCACGATTCTTGTGGTTCTTGAATGCAACCGCCATCTTCCTAAGAGCAGCGTCCTTGACTTTCTGCACATCTGCTTCTGTGAAATGATCTGGTAGGGTGAAATGTTCCATGAGAGTATCCCAAAACAGACTTTTTTGTCTGTCATCGACAAAAGTAAGATCTGGACGTGGCTTTGCTGTCTCTCTCCATTCTTGAAGGGAGATCGGGAGTTGGTCCTTCACAAGAACTCCGCACTGACGAACGAACTTGTCCGCAATCTTCTTAGGCGCTAATGGTTCGCCATTAGGTTTGATTGCCTCGATATTATACTTTACGCCCTCCTTCAACTTTTTGTTCGGGCCTCGTTGCGTCCTGTTGCCTGAAGATTTGCTCGATCCGGATGGCTGAAAGAAGAAAGATTGATTCATTAATATATCTTCAACTCATTTAAAACATGTGATGATCACCAGATGCCTGCTTATATAAATATATATACCTCTCTGGTGTTGTCATAATCGTAGTTCATGACTTCATCAATTCGATCGTCGTGGTCGAATATCATATCACCCTCTCCGGTGTTGTTTAGAAATTCGGAGCCGTCATAATCTTCTTCATTCTGATCATCATCTGGCCCGCGTATTATATCGAACATGGTCTGTTCTCCCTCTCTGTCGGTATTGTCCGCCATAGCTTTTATTTAACTATGCCAAAAGAAATATAAAACAATTTAGTATTCAAATTACATCGTCTCGAATAATACATATAATCTCGAATACATCGTCTCGAATAATAGATATAATCTCGAATACATCGTCTCGAATAATAGATATAATCTCGAATACATCGTCTCGAATAATATATAATCTCGAATACATCGTCTTGAATAATAGATATCGAGTACATCACTGGCTAGGTAGCTAATAAAGATCGAATACTACAGAAGAATCTAGGACACTCGCGGTTCCTGCGGCGCGGGCGGTGGACACCCAAAGAGAAGGAACCCTCACAGGACCATAGCTGAAGTGAGATCCCTGAAGAAACTGCCAGGTATTGGAGAACCTGCCGCCCTCTAACGCAACCATGTAGCGATGGACGTGCTCGTCCTCCTCCCTGACACGGCGACGTACCACCTCCGGCGGGGCCGGCTCCCTCCGCACCGAAACTGGCCCACGCGAATGCCACCAAATGAGATCAGGGTCGACGATGGGACCCGGGGCCGGATTCCTCATCAAGCGGCGCGCCCCTCCAGGTAGCACCTCCCAGTGCCAGCCCGGCGGAGCCCAGTCCCGGACATGGGTCAGTCGGACGTCGTCGCGGACGGGTCGACGGCGAGGATGCGGGTTGGGCATCGTCGAGAACAAATACTAGCTATATGCCCGCAAAAAGTAACATTTTTTTAATGATTGGATTTTGATAACTAAAATTTCTAACATTTCTATATAACTAACATTTCTATAACATTTCCAATATTTTTAGAACTAAAAAAAGAAAAAATTCTAACTTTTTTATAACTATTTCTATAACTAAAAAACAGAAAAATTTCTAACAATTCTAACTTTTTATAACTATTTCTATAACTAAAAAACAGAAAAATTTCTAACAATTCTAACATTTCTAACTATTCTAACAATTCTAACATTTCTAACTATTTCTGAAAAAACAGAAAAATTTCTAACAATTTCTAGAAAACAGAAAAATTTCTAACAATTCTAACTTTTTTAAGCTATTTAACTAAAAAAGAAAAATTTAACCAATTCTAACATTTACTATTCTAACAATTCTAACATTTCTAACTTTCTAAAGAAAAAAATTTCTAAAAAACAGAAAAACTAACTATTATAAAAAAAAAAATGTATGTGTGTGTGTGTGTGCGCTCACCGGCGAGGCGAGAGGTGACGGGGGGCGGCGACGGGGACGCGACGGGCGCGACGACAACGGGGATTGACGGTCGACCGGGGACAGGGACCGGGGCGGCGATTGACGGGGACGGGGAATACCGGCGGACGGGGCGGGGCGTGAACGACGGGGACGGGGCCGGGGACGACGGGACGACGGGGGCGGCGACGGGGCGGCGACGAGGGATGGAGACGTACGGCGCGGTGCGCGACGGTGCAGAGGAGAAGAAGCAGATGAGAAACTGAAATTTTCGTAAGTGTTGTTTATATAGGAGGGGCCTTTAGTACCGGTTGGAGCAACCAACCGGTACTAAAGGCCTGTTTTGGTCGAGCGTGAATCATATAGTAGATATGATCAACATAAACGATGTTCACCATTGAAAACTACTCCATCTCACGTGATGATCGGTTATGGTTTAGTTGTTTTGGATCACGTAATCACTTAGAAGATTAGAGGGATGTCTATCTAAGTGGGAGTTCTTAAGTAATATGATTAATTGAACTTAAATTTATCATGAACTTAGTACCTGATAGTATCTTGCTTGTTTATGTTAATTGTAGATAGATGGCTCGTGCTGTTGTTCCATTGAATTTTAATGCGTTCCTTGAGAAAGCAAAGTTGAAAGATGATGGTAGCAATTACACGGACTGGGTCCGTAACTTGAGGATTATCCTCATTGCTGCACAGAAGAATTACGTCCTGGAAGCACCGCCGGGTGCCAGGCCTGCTGCTGGAGCAACACCAGATGTTATGAACGTCTGGCAGAGCAAAGCTGATGACTACTCAATAGTTCAGTGTGCCATGCTTTACGGCTTAGAATCGGGACTTCAACGACGTTTTGAACGTCATGGAGCATATGAGATGTTCCAGGAGTTGAAGTTAATATTTCAAGCAAATGCCCGAATTGAGAGATATGAAGTCTCCAATAAGTTCTATAGCTGCAAGATGGAGGAGAACAGTTCTGTCAGTGAGCATATACTCAAAATGTCTGGGTATAATAATCACTTGATTCAATTGGGAGTTAATCTTCCAGATGATTGCGTCATTGACAGAATTCTCCAATCACTGCCACCAAGCTACAAGAGCTTCGTGATGAACTATAATATGCAAGGGATGAACAAGACTATTCCCGAGCTCTTCGCGATGCTGAAAGCTGCGGAGGTAGAAATCAAAAAGGAGCATCAAGTGTTGATGGTCAATAAGACCACTAGTTTTAAGAAAAAGGGCAAAGAAAAGAAGAAGGGGAACTTCAAGAAGAACGGCAAGCCAGTTACTGCTCAAGAGAAGAAACCCAAATCTGGACCTAAGCCTGAAACTGAGTGCTTCTACTGGCAAGCAGACTGGTCACTGGAAGCGGAACTGCCCCAAGTATTTGGCGGATAGGAAGGATGGCAAAGTGAACAAAGGTATATGTGATATACATGTTATTGATGTGTACCTTACTAATGCTCGCAGTAGCACCTGGGTATTTGATACTGGTTCTGTTGCTAATATTTGCAACTCGAAACAGGGGCTACGGATTAAGCGAAGATTGGCTAAGGATGAGGTGACGATGCGCGTGGGAAACGGTTCCAAAGTCGATGTGATCGCGGTCGGCACGCTACCTCTACATCTACCTTCGGGATTAATATTAGACCTAAATAATTGTTATTTGGTGCCAGCGTTGAGCATGAACATTATATCTGGATCTTGTTTAATGCGAGACGGTTATTCATTTAAATCAGAGAATAATGGTTGTTCTATTTATATGAGTAATATCTTTTATGGTCATGCACCCTTGAAGAGTGGTCTATTCTTATTGAATCTCGATAGTAGTAATACACATATTCATAATGTTGAAGCCAAAAGATGCAGAGTTGATAATGAAAGTGCAACTTATTTATGGCACTGTCGTTTAGGTCATATCGGTATAAAGCGCATGAAGAAACTCCATACTGATGGACTTTTGGAACCACTTGATTATGAATCACTTGGTACTTGCGAACCGTGCCTCATGGGCAAGATGACTAAAACACCGTTCTCCGGTACTATGGAGAGAGCAACAGATTTGTTGGAAATCATACATACCGATGTATGTGGTCCGATGAATATTGAGGCTCATGGCGGATATCATTATTTTCTCACCTGCACAGATGATTTAAGCAGATATGGGTATATCTACTTAATGAAACATAAGTCTAAAACATTTGAAAAGTTCAAAGAATTTCAGAGTGAAGTTGAAAATCATCGTAACAAGAAAATAAAGTTTCTACGATCTGATCGTGGAGGAGAATATTTGAGTTACGAGTTTGGTGTACATTTGAAAAACTGTGGAATAGTTTCGCAACTCACGCCACCCGGAACACCACAGCGTAATGGTGTGTCCGAACGTCGTAATCGTACTTTACTGGATATGGTGCGATCTATGATGTCTCTTACTGATTTACCGCTATCGTTTTGGGGTTATGCTCTAGAGACGGCCGCATTCACGTTAAATAGGGCACCATCAAAATCCGTTGAGACGACGCCTTATGAACTGTGGTTTGGCAAGAAACGAAAGTTGTCGTTTCTTAAAGTTTGGGGGTGCGATGCTTATGTGAAAAAGCTTCAACCTGATAAGCTCGAACCCAAATCGGAGAAATGTGTCTTCATAGGATATCCAAAGGAAACTATTGGATACACCTTCTATCACAGATCCGAAGACAAGACTTTTGTTGCTAAATTCAGAAACTTTCTTGAGAAGGAGTTTCTCTCGAAAGAAGTGAGTGGGAGGAAAGTAGAACTTGACGAGGTAACTGTACCTGCTCCCTTGTTGGAAAGTAGTACATCACAGAAAACTGTTTCTGCGACACCTACACCAATAAGTGAGGAAGTTAATGATAATGATCATGAAACCTCAGAACAAGATACTACTGAACCTCGTAGATCAACCAGAGTAAGATCCGCACCAGAGTGGTACGGTAATCCAGTTCTGGAAGTCATGCTACTAGATCATGATGAACCTACGAACTATGAAGAAGCGATGGTGAGCCCAGATTCCGCAAAGTGGCTTGAAGCCATGAAATCTGAGATGGGATCCATGTATGAGAACAAAGTATGGACTTTGGTTGACTTGCCCGATGATCGGCAAGCAATAGAGAATAAATGGATCTTCAAGAAGAAGACTGACGCTGATGGTAATGTTACTGTCTACAAAGCTCGACTTGTCACAAAAGGTTTTCGACAAGTTCAAGGGGTTGACTACGATGAGACCTTCTCACCTGTAGCGATGCTTAAGTCTGTCCGAATCATGTTAGCAATTGCCGCATTTTATGATTATGAAATTTGGGCAGATGGATGTCAAAACGCATTCCTGAATGGATTTCTGGAAGAAGAGTTGTATATGATGCAACCGGAAGGTTTTTGGTCGATCCAAAGGGAGCTAACAAAGTGTGCAAGCTCCAGCAATATCCATTTATGGACTGGTGCAAGCCTCTCGGAGTTGGAATAAACGCTTTGATAGTGTGATCAAAGCATTTGGTTTTATAACAGACTTTTTGGAGAAGCCTATATTACAAGAAAGTGAGTGGAAGCTCTTGTAGCATTTCTAATATTATATATGATGACATATTGCTGATTGGAAATGATTATAGAAATTTCCTGGATAGCATAAAAAGGGATACTTTAATAAGAGTTTTTTTCAATGAAAGACCTCGGTGCTGCTTACATATTAGGCATTAAGATCTATAGAGATAGATCAAGACGCTTAATTGGACTTTCACAAAGCACATACCTTGACAAAGTTTTGAAGAAGTTCAAAATGGATCAAGCAAAGAAAGGGTTCTTGCCTGTGTTACAAGGTGTGAAGTTGAGTAAGACTCAATGTCCGACCACCGCAGAAGATAGAGAGAAAATGAAAGATGTTCCCTATGCTTTATCCATAGGCTCTATCATGTATACAATGCTGTGTACCAGACCTGATGTGTGACTTGCTATAAAGTTTAGCAGGGAGGTACCAAAGTAATCCTGGAGTGGATCACTGGACAGCGGTCAAGAACAATCCTGAAATACCTGAAAAGGACTAAGGATATGTTTCTCGTATATGGAGGTGACAAAGAGCTCACCGTAAAAGGTTACGTTGATGCAAGATTTGACACTGATCCGGACGATTCTAAATCGCAAACCGGATACGTGTTTACATTAAACGGTGGAGCTGTCAGTTGGTGCAGTTCTAAAAAAAGCGTCGTAGCGGGATCTACATGTGAAGCGGAGTACATAGCTGCTTCGGAAGCAGCGAACGAAGGAGTCTGGATGAATGAGTTCATATCCGATCTGGTGTCATACCTAATGCATCGGGTCCAATGAAAATCTTTTGTGACAATACTGGTGCAATTGCCTTGGCAAAGGAATCCAGATTTCACAAAAGGACCAAACACATCAAGAGACGCTTCAACTCCATCCGGGATCTAGTCCAGGTGGGAGACATAGAGATTTGCAAGATACATACGGATCTGAATGTTGCAGACCCGTTGACTAAGCCTCTTCCACGAGCAAAACATGATCAGCACCAAGGCTCCATGGGTGTTAGAATCATTACAGTGTAATCTAGATTATTGACTCTAGTGCAAGTGGGAGACTGAAGGAAATATGCCCTAGAGGCAATAATAAAGTTATTATTTATTTCCTTATGATCATGATAAATGTTTATTATTCATGCTAGAATTGTATTAACCGGAAACATAATACATGTGTGAATACATAGACAAACAAAGTGTCACTAGTATGCCTCTACTTGACTAGCTCGTTAATCAAAGATGGTTATGTTTCCTAACCATGAACAATGAGTTGTTATTTGATTAACGAGGTCACATCATTAGTTGAATGATCTGATTGACATGACCCATTCCATTAGCTTAGCCACCCGATCTTTTAGTATGTTGCTATTGCTTTCTTCATGACTTATACATGTTCCTATGACTATGAGATTATGCAACTCCCGTTTGCCGGAGGAACACTTTGGGTGCTACCAAACGTCACAACGTAATTGGGTGATTATAAAGGAGCATTAAGGTGTCTCCAAAGGTAGATGTTGGGTTGGCGTATTTCGAGATTAGGATTTGTCACTCCGATTGTCGGAGAGGTATCTCTGGGCCCTCTCGGTAATACACATCACATAAGCCTTGCAAGAATTACAACTAATATGTTAGTTGTGAGATGATGTATTACGGAACGAGTAAAGAGACTTGCCGGTAACGAGATTGAACTAGGTATTGGATACCGACGATCGAATCTCGGGCAAGTAACATACCGATGACAAAGGGAACACCATATGTTGTTATGCGGTCTGACCGATAAAGATCTTCGTAGAATATGTAGGAGCCAATATGGGCATCCAGGTCCCGCTATTGGTTATTGACCGGGGACGTGTCTCGGTCATGTCTACATTGTTCTCGAACCGTAGGGTCCGCACGCTTAACGTTACGATGACAGTTATTACGAGTTTATACATTTTGATGTACTCAAGTTAGTTCGGAGTCTCGGATGTGATCATGGACATGACGAGGAGTCTCAAAATGGTCGAGACGTAAAGATTGATATATTGGAAGCCTATGTTTGGATATCGGAAGTGTTCCGGGTGAAATCGGGATTTTACCGGGTTACCGGGAGGTTACCGGAACCCCCCGGGAGCCATATGGGCCTTAGTGGAAAGGAGAAAGGGGCAGCCCAAGGTGGCTGCGCCACTTCCCCCTCCCCTAGTCCTATTAGGACTAGGAGAAGGTGGCCGGCCCCCCTCTCTCTCTTTCCCCCCTTGGGGAATCCTAGTTGGAATAGGATTGGGGGGGGGGGGGGGGAGTCCTACTCCCGGAAGGAGTAGGACTCCTCCTGCGCCCTCCTCCCTGGCCGGCGCCCCCTCCCCCTTGGCTCCTTTATATACTGAGGCAGAGGCACCCCAGAAACATACAAGTTGATCCACGTGATCTATTCCTTAGCCGTGTGCGGTGCCCCCTGCCACCATATACCTCGATAATACTGTAGCGGAGTTTAGGCGAAGCCCTGCTGCTATAGTACATCAAGATCGTCACCACGCCGTCGTGCTGACGGAACTCTTCCCCGACACTTTGCTGGATCGGAGTCCAGGGATCGTCATCGAGCTGAACGTGTGCTCGAACTCGGAGGTGCCGTAGTTTCGGTACTTGATCGGTTAGATCGTGAAGACGTACGACTACTTCCTCTACGTCGTGTCATCGCTTCCGCAGTCGGTCTGCGTTCGGTACGTAGACAACACTCTCCCCCTCGTTGCTATGCATCACATGATCTTGCGTGTGCGTAGGAAATTTTTTGAAATTACTACGAAACCCAACAGTTGCGACCCTTTTTGAATACTTGCGATTGTGACCATACTTAAAAACTTGCAGTTGAAACCTCTTTTAATACTTGAAGTTACGACCTCACTTGAATACTTATAGTTGCGACCCTACTTAAAAATTGCAGTTGCGACCCCACTTGTAAACTTGCAGTTGTGACCCGACTTGAGGACTTTTTGTTGTGACCCGAGTTGAAAGCTTGTAGTTGCGACATAAAAAAACAACAATTAATCATGAAAAATAAAGTAAAATAAAATCATTGTAAAGAAGTTACCCCTCGAAGCTAAGTAAACAAATGACAATAAAGGAATGCAAAAGCTAGCTACGATTCAATGATTGATTTTCATCCTCCGATCACCCTGGGTTGGAAAAGAAAAGAAGCCCATATAGGCCAGCTCCGTAGACAAAAAACACAAAAGCCAGTTGACGATGCCTGAAAAAACATATTACAAGACGAGCCCACATATAGCCCAACTCACGCGTACGAGACGAGATGCATTGGTACCTCGACGCGTTACTGTTCATACTCCCTTCGTTCTAAATTACTCGTCGCTGAAATGGATGTATCTAAAACTAAAATACATCTAGATACATCCATATACATGTGACAAATAATTCGGAACGGAAGGAGTAGTTTTTAAAATTCTATACGCTGCTCAATAGTCAAGATAGCTCGCTCGGTCTACTGGTTCAGCTCGTTTGCCTGAGTCCGAAGCAGAAGTGTATTTACATAGTGAATTAATAATTACTCCTTACTTTCACAAATATAAGCTGTTTTAAATAGTTCAATATGAATTATATATGGACAAAAATGAGTGAACAAACACACTAAAACGTCTCTATATATATGCATCCAATTCAGAAAAAGTTAGAACATCCTATATTTAGGGAATTAGGGAGTAGCATTTTCTGCTGCCTGTACTTGTTGTAGATGGACTATAGGGGGAAAACATCAATAGAAGGAATCTGAATCATGAGGCAATGGGCTCTGGACCAGAGAATAGGTAAAGCATCAACTTAGACAAGACGATGGTTGCCGACGGTGCTACCTACCAGAGTATGCATGGGAAAAGACAGCATGTGATGCGACAACGAAGAGCGTATATTGCGATCTAAGGAGGAGGTAGCAATAGCAGCAAAGTTGTAACGTAAATGTATGCAAGATTGGGAAAGAGGGGATGTACGATGGGCGGGATTAGAAACCTAAGCATAATCACTCATCAATGCCCGAGGAGAGAGGAGAGTGTCGAAGGAGCAGCACTTGCGCAACAAGATATGATTTGTTGGGTGGACGATTTGTGCTGCTATGCACACGACGTTGGGTGGACGATTTGTGCTCGAGAGCGTAGATCAATTCGTCCATTCATATCACCAAAGGTGCAGCGGCGGCTGGATTGGCTTTCGTGCAAGTTTCGTCTAGGCTGGATCATCCATAGAGCAGTTTCGAAGATCCTATGGATGCGCGTGAGTTAAGGCCTTGTCCGGAACAGGATAAAGGCCAAAGTGAAAGAGACGCTGCTATATAGACGACAGATTTGGACGATCAGCAGACGACACTACACATCAAGCCGTTGATGTGTTAGAGCAAAAGCAGACAACACCGTTCATTCCTGCATCGTGTGAGGTTCGTCCAGCTAGTATCGTCCGTCCAGCAGTTTCGAAGTGAACGCCTACTGACTTAGAAATCGCATGAAAAAGTTCGACTAGTGGTGTACGGAAGGCAGGAAGCCAACATACGAGACAGAATAAACTAACGACCAGACTGAAAAATTAAGAGCAACCGGCCAAGCATGCCTCTTGGTGAGTCATTGTCCCGCGTGAACACAGACCACATGCACCACCCCCGTTTTTGCTTTGGGTCGTTGCATGGTTCACGTAAAACCAGGTCCGCCCTGCTTCTACAATCAAACACGTCAAATCCAGCAATCACAGGGCTGCACCTGTTTGTCTCGGACCTACGTGAAAAATAAGCTCCGGCACATGTTCCCGTGAAAAATGGAGGATAGGGAACGTTTCCTAAGGAATCATTGCAGTTGTCCCTTTGTACCCCCTCAGCCTACTGTTTGGTAACCATTCGGGCACGGGAATAGGAGTTTTCACAAGGGTGTTTGCGAAGGGATTAGGCATGTGATGTAAAGTTTTACTCTCGTTCTCTTATTTGGTATATGATAAGAATTAGCGTGAGATAAAACTCTGCTCACGAATTAAATACCCTGAGAAGAAATGGATGAAAATTGGCTTCCTCAACTCCTATTCCCCTTCGCACTTAAACCCATTCCCTCTAATCAAACAGTAAACTTTTAATATCTTCATCCCTCAACTCTCATTCTGCATTTCTAATTCCCCCTAAACAAACACATTGTGAAGGACAAAAATCCCTAGGAAATGAAACCTCCACAAATCCTGTAAAATTCCTTGTCCCGAACACAACCTATAGGAAAAAATGAATCGACAAACGTCACCAACCTGCAATTATATATCCGTAAGTACCCATGGCTGATTACTCTCAATCAATCCTTGGCAATAGAACTCCAATCGACATAAAATGTTGTTCGCTGCCACAACACCGCCCCGTCTTGTTGTGCAACCGGCTGGACCTAGCCAGGAAACCGACAGGACCGTGTCCTTTCGCCCGGCGATGCGTGCCGTCCGTCGTCACTACACCACGGTTGCTAATTGAAGGTATTTTTATAAGGACACTTTGTAAATGCCTCAAAATCGTGTCTAAAGGTAGTGTTTTAAAAAATACCTCAGATTGATGCAGCTTTGAAGGCGTTACAGAAAAGCGCCTTGATTGATGTAGCTTTGGCGAGGCACTTTTGGAAAACGCCTTGGATTGTTGCAGATTGAAAGCGTATTAGCAAAATGCCTTTGATTGATGCAGCGTGGCAGGGCCGGCAGCGGCAAACTGGCCATATATTGCGGCTGATGCGGGTTGCTGTGCTGCTGCAACGCGACCTTCAGTGTTCAAGCTTGCATGAGTCTCTCTCTCTTGGCCGTCGTCGTTCAATCCGCCGGCGATGAGATTATTGACATATCGGAGATGAGCTGCGTAATGATTTTTGATTGGGGGACATGCTAGTCTGCAGATTCTTTGGAATTTGGTTGGGAAGAATCTGACTACTCCAAGGCTCCAGGGAACTGAAGAATTGTTCACTTGTCTAAGGTGGCGTGAAAGTTCCTGGTGGGGACTGGGGACATTAGCGACAGCAGTGGCTGGAGGTTGATGACGACGAGATCATCATTATTTATGATATTGATTCCGTAGAAAATTACAGCTTCGGATTAGTTCTACTGGTTGTGAATGCGAGGCTAGCACCGAATGGTGCGGGTTCAAATCCTGTTATTATTGTCGTTTAACAAGTTTTTTTGTTTCCGGCTGAGCTTTCCACACAACCGATCAATTTAGTCCCATACTGCTTAGCCACAAGAGTTGGACGTGTTTAAAAGGGAGAAATGTGTGCACAGTTCCACAACTACTTAGACATCCAGCTGAGAAGATACATAGCATAGTTTCAATCATTAATTAATCGTGGGTTTTTTACACTTAGCAATCGTGGGTTTTTTACACTTAGCGGCGCTATCTGAAATTGCCAGGGAGCTTCCGAGGCGTTTCTTAAAAATGCCGTTGATGACCAACTCTAGCGTTCTTCGTAAACGCCTCGAAAGAAAATTGAAGGCGTTTTCAATTCATACAAAGGCATTTTATAATGCCTTGTAACCTCATCCATGTTGTAATGCGTGTCGGTCGGAACCCGGCGTTGTGGACATGGGAGCCATCGCTTTCGCGTCCGTCGGAACTCAGCACAATCGCCTGACGCCCATGGATGGAGCCGCCCTGCGAATCACCTGCGAATCACGAAGGTTGTGACCTTGCGATTTTGCGAAGCAAATGAGGATTCCGCCTGCATGCATGTAAGGAAGGCTGCTACAAGCAAATTAGGTCCAGTTTAGTCCCAGAAGCCCAAAGAAGCCACCAGAGCTTGCCTCAAAAAAAAAAAAAAGCCACAGCTTGCCTAAAAAAAAGCCACCAGAGCAGTCGCAGACGCCCAGGCAATGCTTTCGGACGGGACGACGCGAGCATATGTGCGATGCAGAGGTAATAGGATGGCCAAAAACGTCCAAAAATGATGATCGGACAGCTGGAAACATGATGGCCTTGGAGGCCTGGAAAACTTCACGGTTGTAATGTCTCTAATATGTGCTCGTGGAATATAGTGCGGTACCATTTTTTTTTCTCATAACAAAATATGACTAATGCCCTAGTCAGACTGTCCATCTCCATCTGTTTCAGCTGCACTCATCTTGCGGTCTATATGTGTTGGGCACGCAAAGTCTAAATCATTCTACGTAATGTGCTCGAGTGTGGAGGAGGCGGAGCTCCGGCCCATGTTTAGTGGGTCTTCATGTTGCTGGCATTGGCATTATGCAATTCCATCACTTTGGAGACCGACTAACTTTTTGTCAACAACTATTAATCATTTTCTTGTCAAAAACTATTAATCTTTCTTTTTACAAAAAAAAAGTTTTGATCTATTCGTCAACTATCGTGGTAGTACAAGGAATACCAGAAATTACATAAATTACATCCAAGTTCGTAGACCACCTAACGACGATTATAATTGCTGGAGCGAGCCAAAGACGCGTCACTGTCATTGCCATCCCTCACCGGAGCAAGCAAACCTTGTTTTTTAGAGGAAAGGCATACGCCGGACTTTATAAATAAAGCCATAAGGCAGGTAGCAACCACATAACAGAACGTACCACACACCAGCCAGACCCCAACGACGGTTCAAACGAAAGAGAAGACAGTCAGGTACATGGCTCCCTCGCCAGTACACGGCACACAGGCCGAAAGAGAAAGGCCCAAATAAAGCTAAACTGTCGGCCCAAAAGAAAAGCAACAAATCATCCTGCTCTTGTCTGCATAATTGAGAAGCCGAAGCCCGAACTTTGGAGATCAGCATAGAGAGCGCATCCTGGTCGTCGACCTCAGTCAATGATTTCCACTGCTGCAAGAAAGCATATGATTTAAATAAGCAGTCAACAGGTTTAGCCGGAAACACGTGCTCAATAGTAAATTTGTTCCTAGTCGTCCAAAGGGACCAACAAAAAGCCCCCAGGCCCACCCAAAAGATACGTCTGGAGACGCCAGAAAGGTTGCTTGCTAAGCTGCACAGCTTGGCAAAGGAGGCAGGGGCCCAAGAGACAAGAAGCCAATCCCTCACGCAACTCCAAATGAGCTTAGCCAAGACATAGTGGGAAAAAAATAAGCTCCGCATCCTCCACAGCACCGCACAGAGCACAGAATTGGGATCCCGGCCCATTTCTCTTACGAATCTGATCACCCGAAGGCAGCCGGCCTCTGAAGGCTTGCCATAAGAAAATCTTAATCTTAGGGGGAATCTGGGCCTTCCAAATCTGGGGAAAACGATTAGTAGGCGTGCCACAAACAAGCTTAGAGTAGAGCGACTTAACAGAGAAGCGCCCAGAGGCAGACAACGGCCAAAACACCGAATCCCTGTTCGTCGAGAGCGTAGGGAAGAAGGCAGTAAGGCGTTGCCAGTCTTCAAACTCTACAGGCGACAAGGATCGACAGAAGGCCAGGTTCCACCCATGGGAAGCCAACTCCGCAATAGAAATATTCGAAACAGAGCAATAAGAAAATGAGGTGGGGAAAGTCACCGAGAGGGGTGAGTCTCCACACCACCAGTCCAGCCAAAACCTAATAGAGGAACCATCCCCAACTACAAACTTAACAAAAGACTGGAAAACAGGCCTAACTTTGACCAGGGACTTCCAAAACTGAGAGCCACCCCGCGAGTGAGCAAACATCGGGCTCGAGGAAGGGGAATATTTAGCCTTAAGAATAGACAGCCAAAGGGGCTGGTCCTTAGCACTCATAATCTTCCACCACCATTTGATCAACAAACATTGGTTCATGATGGAAGTGTTAATAATCCCTAATCCCCAAGGTTTTTGGGCCTACACATCAACTTCCATTTAACAAAGCGATATTTACGGCGATTATCAGCAGCGTTCCAGTAGAACGCCCCACGGTGTTTATCAAAACTAGCATGTCTCCCAACCGATAAGAGGTAGAAGCCCATCAGGAACATGGGGAGGGAGGACAGACAAGCATTGACCAAAGCCACTTTACCCGCATTGGAATTATACCTACCACGCCAGGGAAGGACCCTGTTGCCCACCTTTGTGACTACCGGGGCAAATTCTTTCGCATGAAGCACGTCCGGGGATATGGGAAGGCCCAAATATCTGAAAGGGAAAGACCCTAGCTTACAATTAAGAAGATGTGCCACTCGCACAGCTTCCGACTCGTCCACACCAGGAACACTCACTTCGCTCTTGGCAAAGTTTATCTTAAGGCCCGACATTGCCTCGAAGCAGTGGAGAATAAATTTGAGATGAGCGAGGCAGGCATCATTCAGCTCAACCATAATGATAGTGTCATCCACATACTAAAGGTGGGTCATCCCTTGGGGAAGAAGATTACAGCTAACAGGAGAGATGTGCCCATACGCTGCTGCCCTAGAAAGCAAGCGGGATAAGGCATCCACAACGAAGTTGAACAAAATGGACGAGGCAGGATCACCTTGCCGAAGGCCCCTACCATTGGCAAAAAATTACTAACCTGACCATTAACAGAGATGGCAGTATGGCCTCCCGAGACCAACTGCATGATTCTATGAACAAGGGGCCCCTCAAACCCTTTAGATAGCAAGACCCTATGCAAAAAAGGCCAGCTCACCGAATCGTAGGCCTTCTCAAAATCGAGTTTAAGAATCAACGCTTTCAATTTACGAGTCTTAAGGTCATGCACAATTTCATGAAGGCAAAGAACCCCATCCAAGATGAAACGACCTTTAATAAAAGCCGATTGAAAAGGACTGATGGTACGATGGGCAATGGGAGAGAGGCGAGTGGCTAGCCCTTTGGCAGGGAATTTGGTGAAATTATTGATAAGGGCAATAGGCCTAAACTGCGAAATCAAGTCCACTCCCTTGACTTTAGGAATAAGAGTAATGACAGCATAGTTAAGATGAGAGATATCCACCGCCCCCAACCAGAAACCTTGGATGATCTTACACACGAGAGCCCGCAACTGCGGCCAAAATTTCTTAAAGAAGGGAATCGAGAAACCATCAGGCCTAGAGGCAGCGTTGCCAAACTAATCACCTGCCAGATCTCCTCGTCAGATAAAGGAACCATCAGTCCCATGTTCTCGTCCGGAGAAATCTTACAACCCGCATCCCAGAAGTCAGAGGAGAGGGCAAGCCCAGGATCCGGCTTAGAGCCGAGGAGATTGGAGTAAAACCCATCAATGTGATTCATAATGAGAGACTGGTCCGAGGCTCTGATGCCATCAATCAAAAGACTGTCAATGAGGCATCTCCGGCGTCTACCATTGGCGATCGCAAAGAAATAAGCCGCATAGCATCACCCTTGAAGGTCCAATTAAGGGCACCGCGCTGACGCCAGTAAATTTTCGACTGCTGGTGCAGCAGCATCAAAGCATCTCCCAGGGAGTAACGAGTAGCCCATTGAGAAGCGGAGAGCCCAGACAAGTCAGTAGAGTGGTCCAGATCCCGGAGTTGAGATTCAAGGGTCTCCTTTTCCCTACGGAGCTCGGCTGCCCTATTCCGAGACCAACCCCTTAAGAATTTACGAAGCTCATATGACACCTTATGCCAGTCATCCATGGGGCCAAAGGAACGACGAGGGGAGGAAAGAAGATTAGAGATCTTGGAAGCCACCATCTCACAGAATCCCTCCACTACAAGCAAAGAGGCATCAAATTGGAAGCGGGAAGGCGACACAAGGGAAAGGATGCCCGCATCCACGACGAGGGGGACATGATCGAAGCCAACCACAGGCCTGGCTTTCAGCACCGCACGGGGGAAAAGTGAATCCCACCTATCACAGACAAAGACCTGATCCAACATCGACCGAACAGGAGAGGACTGATGGTTAGGCCAGGTGAACCGTGCCCCCACCCTAGGGAGGTCACGGAGCACACAATTACTAATGAACTCATTAAAAGCATTGGCAAGAGGCCAAGAAAAATTAGGGCTATTTTTATCCGCTGGGGAGCGTAACAAATTGAAATCACAACCAATTAGAAGAGGAATATTATAGGATTCAATCTTAATTGAAAGTTCATCCAACAACAAAGGGACAAGAGAGTGGTCCGCGGGGCCATAAACCACCAAAAATTCCCATAATTTGTTAAGCTGGCGATGATGAACCACGCAGCTAGCCCGAAAGATGCCATGATCAAAGGTAATGAAATCAAACAAGTCCCGTTTAGACCCTATCAAGATGCCCCCAGAATGGCCTGAAGTAGGGAGAAAGTGTTGGAAATATGCCCTAGAGGCAATAATAAATAAGTTATTATTATATTTCCTTGTTCATGATAATCATTTATTATCCATGCTATAATTGTATTGATAGGAAACTCAGATACATGTGTGGATACATAGACAACACCATGTCCCTAGTAAGCCTCTAGTTGACTAGCTCGTTGATCAATAGATGGTCACGGTTTCCTGACCATGGACATTGGATGTCGTTGATAACGGGATCACATCATTAGGAGAATGATGTGATGGACAAGACCCAATGCTAAGCATAGCACAAGATCGTGTAGTTCGTATGCTAAAGCTTTTCTAATGTCAAGTATCATTTCCTTAGACCATGAGATTGTGCAACTCCCGGATACCGTAGGAATACTTTGGGTGTGCCAAACGTCACAACGTAACTGGGTGGCTATAAAGGTAAACTACAGGTATCTCCGAAAGTGTCTGTTGGGTTGGCACGAATCGAGACTGGGATTTGTCACTCCGTGTGACGGAGAGGTATCTCTGGGCCCACTCGGTAGGACATCATCATAATGTGCACAATGTGATCAAGGAGTTGATCACGGGATGATGTGTTATGGAACGAGTAAAGAGACTTGCCGGTAACGAGATTGAACAAGGTATCGGGATACCGACGATCGAATCTCGGGCAAGTATCATACCGATAGACAAAGGGAACTGTATACGGGATTGATCGAATCCTCGACATCGTGGTTCATCCGATGAGATCATCGTGGAACATGTGGGAGCCAATATGGGTATCCAGATCCCACTATTGGTTATTGACCGAAGAGTCATCTCGGTCATGTCGGCATGTCTCCCGAACCCGTAGGGTCTACACACTTAAGGTTCGGTGACGCTAGGGTTATAGAGATATTAGTATGCGGTAACCCGAAAGTTGTTCAGAGTCCCGGATGAGATCCCGGACATCACGAGGAGTTCTGGAATGGTCCGGAGGTAAAGAATTATATATAGGAAGTGCTATTTCGGCCATCGGGACAAGTTTCGGGGTCACCGGTATTGTATCGGGACCACCGGAAGGGTCCCGGGGGTCCACCGGGTGGGGCCACCTGCCCCGGGGGACCACATGGGCTGTAGGGGGTGCACCTTGGCCTATGTGGGCCAAGGGCACCAGCCCCAAGAGGCCCATGCGCCAAGAGAAGAGGGAAAGGAAGAGTCCTAAAGGGGGAAGGCACCTCCGAGGTGCCTTGGGGAGGAGGGACTCCTCCCTTGGCCGCACCCTTCCTTGGAGGAGGGGCCAAGGATGCGCCCCCCTCTCCCTTGGCCCTATATATAGTGGGGGAAGGGAGGGCAGCAACACCTGAGCCCTGGCGCCTCCCTCTCCCTCCCGTGACACATCTCCCTCCTCCCGCAGCGCTTGGCGAAGCCCTGTTGGAATCCCGCTACTTCCACCACCATGACGTCGTGCTGCTGGATCTCCATCAACCTCTCCTTCCCCCTTGCTGGATCAAGAAGGAGGAGATGTCGCTGCTCCGTACGTGTGTTGAACGCGGAGGTGCCGTCCGTTCGGCGCTAGGATCATCAGTGATTTGGATCATGACGAGTACGACTCCATCAACCCCGTTCTCTTGAACGCTTCCGCGCGCGATCTACAAGGGTATGTAGATCCACTCCTCCCTCGTTGCTAGATGACTCCATAGATTGATCTTGGTGACACGTAGGAAAATTTTGAATTATCGCTACGTTCCCCAACAGAAAGTGCCAGTCGAACCTGTCCATGCCAGCCACCGCAGACAGTTCAGGAGAGGAAAAGGATTCCTTAAACGTTTCAACCAACCCTAAAATGTCAATATGCTCTCCGCAAACCAAGTCATGAATATGGTCTCGGCGCCCCTAGCACCGAAACCTCGAACGTTCCAAAAGAGAGCCTTCATTTATAGTTAAGGTTTTTAATACGGAGGATCGATCTGCATGGGGCCAAACAAGGCTTAGGGCGCTTGGAATGGCCTCTCTTAACTTGAGCATGAGGTGGAGGCGACTGGCCACAACCATTTGTCGCTCCACCTTCCCCAGACTGACCCTGGGCCCCAGCAGGTCCGGCAACAGCCGTGGGCTCCATGGCCGCAATAGCTGCCTGGGCAACCTCATTAGCCCTAATGACAGAAAGAAGGCGACAAGGGGAGCCCAACCCCAGTTCAACAGCCACCCCAACATCAGACATAATATGAAGCAAATGATCATCCGACAGCGCAGGTAAAACAAGGCGAATAGGGGAAGCAGGGAGAGGGGGTTGGACAGACGAACCTGGAGGAGGAAGGTCCCTGGCCGCAGCGCGCCTCTCAGCCCGCACCGCCACCGAAACGCCGGAGTCACGCATGCGCCGGCCCTTGCGCGCTGTGGACGCCGGAGAGCGCAGCAACGGGGAGCACTACACAGGCGACACCGACCCCGGGCCAGATCTCGAAGCAGACCCCAGGTCCTTATCCAGACGACGAGCCAGACCCGCCACAGATTGCTTGGAGGTAGAAGACGCTCGGCTCTTAGCAGAAAATTTCCGAACCGACTTCTTCTTCTTCTTAGTTGAGTGCTTGGTGGATCCGGGGGGGGGGGAGCGAGAAGATCCTCAATCCCAGAGAAGGATGGAGACTGCAAACGAGTAGGCACGTTGGAGCAAACACCAGAAAAGGGGGTCCCCTTACTAGCAGCAGTCTCGCGAGGAGCCAAACCATCCTTATGAGGATTAGCAGCCGGGGCATTGTCCTTGAGCAACTCCTTTTCATCAGGCTCCAATTTATCCCATTCAGACTGAGTAAAACAAGGATCCGTGCCACCACTTGGGTTTTGCCCCCCAGCCGAACCATCCCCCTGCATGTCATCATGATCAGAAGGGTTGGAAGGAGGAGGCAGGGGGGGACATGGAAATCAGCACCCTCGACCCGAACTCATAAGCGCACACCCTCGGGAGATGGAAAAACATCCGCAACACCATGAACACAGATAGGATCAATACACCACACATTGAGACGAACCGGACCAAGCTTGCCCAAAGACTCCGCATCAACTTCCACAGGCTTGCCAATGATATTACCAAATGCCATCATGAACTCCATAGAGCATAAACCAACTGGCACGTCATCCACTAACACCCAAGTCTTGGTGAGAGGGCCAACCGCCTTCGCACCACAAGTAGCTACTTTGACTAACACCACCAGTTGGTTTAGAGGAAGAGTAAAGCTAGTGCACGAGGAGATCATCCTTAGACACTCCTTGGAGGGAAAGACCACTACGAACTCGTATTCTGAAAGCTGGCGCACCTGCCAGTCCCAACCCCCATCGTCCCAAATCTTCAGACCATCTAGGAGATTCTGCGGGGAAATCTTCTGACCACAAATAGTTATGATGGCCGCGTTAGAGAGAGACGGCACGACCATCACCATAGGAACATCAGCATCCAAAGCGAAGAAAGAGCAGCCTGGCAAACCCATCCCAAACTGTATGAAGGTAGGACTCTTGGAGAGATTGCGGCAATCCACCGTAAGGTGTCCATCCAAGCGACATATGAGGCAGAAGGGTGGATTGGTGCACCTGGACTGGAATTGGTTCGGACGATGGCAGGCGAAGCAGGTCAGAGTCGGAGAGGGGCCAGCAGCAACAGGTTGCTGGTGATACGTCCATTTTGCATCATGCTTTTATATCGATATTTATTGCATTATGGGCTGTTATTACACATTATGTCACAATACTTATGCCTATTCTCTCTTATTTTACAAGGTTTACATAAAGAGGGAGAATGCCGGGAGCTGGGATTCTGGGCTGGAAAAGGAGCAAATATTAGAGACCTATTCTGCACAACTCCAAAAGTCCTGAAACTTCACGGAAGATGTTTTCCAAATATATAAAAAAATATTGAGAACAAGAACTTCACCAGGGGGGCCACACCCTGCCTACGAGGGTGGGGGCGCGCCCTACCCCCTGGGCGCGCCCCCCTACCTTGTGGGCCCCCTGGTGGCCCTCCGGTGGCCATATTCTGTTATATGGAGTCTTTTGATGGGAAAAAAATCATAAGCCATCTTTTCGGATGAAACTCCACCGCCATGAGGCGGAACCTTGGCGGAACCAATCTAGGGCTCTGGCAGAGCTGTTCTGCCGGGCAAACTTCCCTCTGAGAGGGGGAAATCATCGCCATCGTCATCACCAACGCTCATCTCATCGGGAGAGGGCAATCTCCATCAACATCTTCATCAGCACCATCTCATCTCAAAACCCAAGTTCATCTCTTGTATCCAATTCTTGTCTCCAAGTCCGGGATTGGTGCTAGTAGGTTGCTAGTAGTGTTAATTACTCCTTGTAGTTGATGCTAGTTGGTTTATTTGGCGGAAGATCATATGTTCAGATCCTATATGCATATTAATACCCCTCTGATTATGAACATGTTTATGCTTTGTGATTAGTTACTTTTGTTCCTAAGGACATGGGAGAAGTATTGCTATTAGTAGTCATGTGAATTTGGTATTCGTTCGATATTTTGATGAGATGTATGTTGTTTCTCCTCTAGTGGTGTTATGTGAACATCGACTACATGACACTTCACCATTATTTGGGCCTAGAGGAAGGCATTGGGAAGTAATAAGTAGATGATAGGTTGCTAGAGTGACAGAAGCTTAAACCCTAGTTTATGTGTTGCTTCGTAAGGGGCTGATTTGGATCCATATGTTTCATGCTATGGTTAGGTTTACCTTAATAATTTTGTTGTAGTTGCAGATGCTTGCAATAGAGGTTAATTATAAGTGGGATTCTTGTCCAAGTAAGGGCAGTGCCCAAGCACCGGTCCACCCACATACCAAATTATCAATGTACAGAATGTGAATCATATGAACGTGATGAAAAATAGCTTGACGATATTCCCATGTGTCCTCGGGAGCGCTTTACATCTTATAAGAGTTTGTCCAGGCTTGTCCGTTGCTACAAAAAGGATTGGGCCACCTTGATGCACCTTATTTACTTTTGTTACTTGTTGCTCGTTACAAATTATCTTATCACAAAACTATCTGTTACCACTTATTTTAGTACTTGTAGAGAATACCTTGCTGGAAACCGCTTATCATTTCCTTCTGCTCATCGTTGGGTTCGACACTCTTACTTATCGAAAGGACTACGATAGATCCCCTATACTTGTGGGTCATCAAGACTCTTTTCTGGCTCCGTTGCCGGGGAGTGAAGCACCTTTGGTAGGTGGAATTTGGAAGGAAAAATTTATATAGTGTGCTGAAATTTACTGTCACTTGTTACCATGGAAAGTAATCCTCTTAGGGGCTTGTTCGGGGTATCTTCACCCCGACCAGTAGAGCAAAGAGTTGCTCCTCAACCTACTGAACCTACTTAAAATGAAAATGAAAATGCTTGCTTTGAAGTTCCTTCGGGTATGATAGAAAAACTGCTAGCTAATCCTTTTTTAGGAGATGGAACAAAACATCTTGATGAACATATGATATATGTGGATGAAGTTTGTGGATTATTTAAGCTTGCAGGTGTACCCAAAGATGTGGTTAAGAAGAAGGTCTTCCCTTTATCTTTGAGGGGAGATGCATCAACATGGTATAGGCTATGTGATGATATGAGGTCTTGGAATTACAAACGATTGAAATTGGAATTTCATTAGAAGTTGTATCCTATGCATCTTGTTCATCGTGATCGCAATTATATATATAATTTTTTGGCCTCGCGAAGGAGAAAGCATCGCTCAAGCTTGGGGGAGGCTTAAATCAATGTTATATTCATGCCCCAATCATGAGCTCTCAAGAGAAATGATTATTCAAAATTTTTATGCTCGGCTTTCTGGTAACAATCGCACCATGCTTGATACTTCTTGTGCTGGCTCTTTTATGATGAAGACTATTGAATTCAAATGGGATTTATTGGAAAGAATTAAACGTAACTCTGAAGATTGGGACCTCGACAATGGTAAGGAGTCAGGTACAACACCTAGTTTTGATTGTGTTAAATCTTTTATGGATACCGATATTTTTCGTAAATTTAGCACTAAATATGGACTTGACTCTGAGATAGTAGCTTCTTTCTATGAATCTTTTGCTGCTTATGTTGATCTCCCCAAGGAGAAGTGGTTTAAATATCATCCTCCCATAGAAGTAAAAGTAGATGCACCTATTAAAGTTGAAGAAAAGATTATCACTTATAATGATCCTATTGTTCCTACTTCTTATGTTGAGAAACCACCTTTCCCTGTTAGGATAAAGGATCATGCTAAAGCTTCAACTGTAGTTCGTGAAAGCAATATTAAAACATATACACCTCATGAGCAAGTTAAAGTTGAACCTAATATTGCTATTGTTAAAGATCTTTTGTCTGATAATATAGATGGGCATGTTATTTATTTCTGTGATGAAACTACTAGAATTGCTAAACCTTGTGATAAAGATAAACCTAGACCTGTGGTAGGCATGCCTATTATTTCTGTTAAAATAGGAGATCATTGTTATCATGGCTTATGTGATATGGGTGCTAGTGCTAGTGCAATACCTATTAGCCTTTATAGAGAAATTATGCATGATATTGCACCTGTTGAGTTAGAAGAAATTGATGTTACAATTAAACTTACCAATAGAGATACTATTTCACCGATGGGAATTTTAGAGATGTTGAAGTCTTGTGTGGGAAAACTAAATATCCTGCTGATTTTCTTGTTCTTGGTTCCCCACAAGATAGCTTTTGTCCCATTATATTTGGTAGACCCTTCTTGAATACTGTTAATGCTACCATAGATTGCAAAAGAGATGTTGTTACTATCGGTTTAGATGATATGACTCATGAATTTAATTTTTCTAAATTTAGTAGACAACACCGCGAAGAAGAATTACCTAGTAAGGATGAAATTATTGGTCTTTCTTCTATTTCCGTACCTCCTAGTGATCCTTTAGAACAATACTTGCTAGACCATGAAAATGATATGTTTATGAATGAGAGAAGGGAATTAGAGGAAGTATTCTTTAAACAGGAACCTATTCTGAAAAACAATTTACCTGTTGAAATCCTAGGGGATCCTCCTCCACCCAAGGGTGATCCCGTGTTTGATCTTAAACCGTTACCTGATACTCTTAAATATGCTTATCTTGATGAGAAAAAGATATATCATGTTATTATTAGTGCTAACCTTTCAGAGCATGAGGAAGAGAGATTATTGAAAACTCTGAAGAAGCACCGCGCTGCTATTGGGTATACTCTTGATGATCTTAAGGGCATTAGTCCCACTCTATGTCAAAATTAATTTGGAAGAAGATGCTAAACCAGTTCGTGATCATCAACACCGGCTAAATCCTAAAATGAAAGAAGTGGTAAGAAAGGAGATACTAAAGCTCCTTGAGGCATATCCCGTTGCTGATAGTCAATGGGTAAGCCCTGTCCATTGTGTCCCTAAGAAGGGAGGTATTACTGTTGTTCCTAATGATAAAGATGAATTGATTCCTCAAAGAATTATTACAGGTTATAGGATGGTAATTGATTTCTGCAAATTAAATAAGGCTACTAAAAAGGATCATTACCCCTTACCTTTTATTGATCAAATGCTAGAAAGATTGTCCAAACATACACATTTTTTGCTTTCTAGATGGTTATTCTGGTTTCTCTCAAATACATGTGTCAGCCAAATTTCAATCAAAAACTACTTTTACATGCCCTTTTGGTACTTTTTCTTATAGACGTATGCCTTTTGGTTTATGTAATGGACCTGCTACCTTTCAAAGATGCATGATGGCTATATTCTCTGACTTTTGTGAAAAGATTTGTGAGGTTTTCATGGATGACTTTTCCGTCTATGGATCTTATTTTGATGATTGCTTGAGCAACCTTGATCGAGTTTTGCAGAGATGTGAAGAAACTAATCTTGTCTTGAATTGGGAAAAGTGCCACTTTATGGTTAATGAAGGTATTTTCTTGGGCATAATGTTTCTGAAAGAGGTATTGAAGTTGATAAAGCCAAGGTTGATGCTATTGAAAAGATGCCATGTACCAAGGACATCAAAGGAATAAGAAGTTTCCTTAGTCATGCCGGTTTTTATAGGAGGTTCATTAAGGACTTCTCGAAAATCTCTCGGCCTCTGACTAATTTATTACAAAAAGATATACCATTTGTCTTTGATGATGATTGTGTAGAAGCATTTGAAATACTTAAGAAAGCATTGATCTCTACACCTATTGTTCAGCCACCTGATTGGAATTTACCCTTTGAAATAATGTGTGATGCTAGTGATTATGCTGTAGGTGTTGTTCTAGGACAAAGAGTTGATGAGAAACTAAATGTTATTCAATATGCTAGTAAAACTCTAGACAATGCTCAAAGAAATTATGCTACTGCTGAAAAAGAATTCTTAGCAGTTGTATTTGCTTGTGATAAGTTTAGACCTTATATTGTTAATTCTAAAGTAACTATTCACACTGATCATGCTGCTATTAAATATCTTATGGAAAAGAAAGATGCTAAACCTAGACTTATTAGATAGGTTCTCTTGCTACAAGAATTTGATTTGCACATTGTTGATAGAAAAGGAGCTGAGAACCCCGTTGCAGACAACTTGTCTAGGTTAGAAAATGTACTTGATGATCCACTACCTATTGATGATAGCTTTCCTGATGAGCAATTAAATCTCATAAATGCTTCTCATACTGCTCCATGGTATGCTGATTACGCTAATTACTTTGTTGCTAAGTTTATACCACCTAGTTTCACATACCAGCAAAAGAAAAAGTTCTTCTATGATTTGAGGCATTACTTTTGGGATGACCCACATCTTTATAAAGAAGGAGTAGATGGCGTTATTAGATGTTGTGTACCTGAGCATGAACAAGAATAGATCCTACGCAAGTGTCACTCCGAAGCTTATGGAGGACACCATGCTGGAGATAGAACTGCACATAAGGTACTGCAATCTGGTTTTATTGGCCTACTCTCTTCAAGGATGCCCGTAAGTTTGTCTTATCTTGTGATGAATGTCAAAGAATTGGTAATATCAGTAGACGTCAAGAAATGCCTATGAATTATTCACTTGTTATTGAACCATTTGATGTTTGGGGCTTTGACTATATGGGACCCTTTCCTTCCTCTAATGGATATACACATATTTTAGTTACTGTTGATTACGTTACTAAGTGGGTAGAAGCTATTCCAACTAGTAGTGTTGACCATAACACTTCTATTAAAATG
Organism: Triticum urartu; assembly: GCF_003073215.2. Classification (NCBI taxonomy): domain Eukaryota; kingdom Viridiplantae; phylum Streptophyta; class Magnoliopsida; order Poales; family Poaceae; genus Triticum; species Triticum urartu. The sequence continues at coordinate 54,936,806 of NC_053023.1, forward strand.
CTTAAATAAGTTATTTTCCCGAGATTAGGAGTCCCTAGATATTTACTGACTGATGGTGGTTCCCATTTTATGTTGGGGAACGTTGCAGAAAACAAAAATTTTCCTACGGTTTCACCAAGATCCATCTATGAGTTCATCTAGCAACGAGTAATCGGATGCATCTACATACCTTTGTAGATCGCGAGCGGAAGCGTTCAAAGAACGGGGATGAGGTAGTCGTACACGACGTGATCCAAATCACCGGAGATCCTAGTGCCGAATGGACAACACATCCGCGTTCAACACACGTACGATCAGCGTAACGTCTCCTTCTTCTTGATCCAGCAAGGGGAAAGGAGAGGTTGAGGAAGATGGCTCCAGCAGCAGCACGATGGCGTGGTGGTGATGGAGCTGCAGTACTCTGGCAGGGCTTCGCTAAGCTCTATGGAGGAGGAGGAGGTGTTGGAGAGGGAGAGGGAGGCAACCAAAGGCATGTCTGAAAAAGCCCTCCTTCCCCCACTATATATAGGAGGGCCTAGGGGGGCGCCGGCCCTAGGAGATCCAATCTCCTAGGGGGGCGGCGGCCAAGGGAGGTTTCCCTCCCCCCAAGGCACCTAGGGGGTGCCTTCCACTTGTGGGACTCTTCCCCTTTTGAAACCCTAGGTGCATGGGCCTCTTGGGGCTGGTGCCCTTGGCCCATGTAGGCCAAGGCGCACCCCCTACAGCCCATGTGGCCCCCGGGGCAGGTGGCCCCACCCGGTGGGCCCCCGAGACCCTTCTGGTGGTCCCGGGACAATACCGGTGACCCCGAAACTTGTCCCGATGGCCGAAACAGCACTTCCTATATATAATTCTTTACCTCCGGACCATTTCGGAACTCCTCGTGATGTCCGGGATCTCATCCGGGACTCCGAACAACATTCGGGTTACTGCATATACATATCCCTACAACCCTAGCGTCACCGAACCTTAAGTGTGTAGACCCTACCGGGTTCGGGAGACATGCAGACATGACCGAGACGACTCTCCGGTCAATAACCAACAGCGGGATCTGGATACCCATGTTGGCTCCCACATGCTCCATGATGATCTCATCGGATGAACCACGATGTCGAGGATTCAAGCAACCCCGTATACAATTCCCTTTGTCAATCGGTATGTTACTTGCCCGAGATTCGATCGTCGGTATCCCAATACCTCGTTCAATCTCGTTACCGGCAAGTCACTTTACTCGTACCGTAATGCATGATCCCGTGACCAGACACTTGGTCACTTTGAGCTCATTATGATGATGCATTACCGAGTGGGCCCAGTGATACCTCTCCGTCATACGGAGTGACAAATCCCAGTCTTGATCCGTCAACCCAACAGACACTTTCGGAGATACCCGTAGTCTACCTTTATAGTCACCCAGTTACGTTGTGACGTTTGGTATACCCAAAGCACTCCTACGGTATCCGGGAGTTACACGATCTCATGGTCTAAGGAAAAGATACTTGACATTGGAAAACTCTAGCAAACGAACTATACGATCTTGTGCTATGTTTAGGATTGGGTCTTGTCCATCACATCATTCTCCTAATGATGTGATTCGTTATCAATGACATCCAATGTCCATAGTCAGGAAACCATGACTATCTGTTGATCAACGAGCTAGTCAACTAGAGGCTTAGGACATGTTGTGTGTCTATGTATTCACACATGTATTACGATTTCCGGATAACACAATTATAGCATGAATAAGACAATTATCAGCGGAAATATAATAATTAATGCTTTATTATTGCCTCTAGGGCATATATTCCAACAGTCTCCCACTTGCACTAGAGTCAATATCTGATTACTGTGATGAATCGAACACCCATGGAATTCTGGTGTTGATCATGTTTTGCTCTGGGAGAGGTTTAGGTCAACGGATCTTACATTCAGGTCGTATGTATTTACACTATATGTCTCCATTCTTGAACTTTTCACGGATGGAGTTGAAGCGACGCTTGATGTGCTTGGTCTTCTTGTGAAACCTGGGCTCCTTGGCAAGTGCAATAGCTCCAGTGTTGTCACAGAAGAGTGATTGGCCCCGACGCATTGGGTATGACTCCTAGGTCGGTGAATGAACTCCTTCACCCAGAATGCTTATGTGCTGCCTCCGAGGCTGCCATGTACTCCGCTTCACATGTAGATCCCGCCACGACGCTTTGCTTGCAACTGCACCAGCTTACTGCCCCACCATTCAAAATATACACGTATCCGGTTTGTGACTTAGAGTCATCCAGATCTGTGTCGAAGCTAGCGTCGACGTAACCCTTTACGACGAGCTCTTCGTCACCTCCATAAACGAGAAACATTTCCTTAGTCCTTTTCAGGTACTTCAGGATATTCTTGACCGCTGTCCAGTGTTCCTTGCCGGGATTACTTTGGTACCTACCTACCAAACTTACGGCAAGGTTTACATCAGGTCTGGTACACAGCATGGCATACATAATAGAACCTATGGCTGAGGCATAGGGGATGACACTCATCTCTTCTATATCTTCTGCCGTGGTCGGACATTGAGCTGAGCTCAATTTCATACCTTGTAACACAGGCAAGAACCCCTTCTTAGACTGATCCATATTGAACTTCTTCAATATCTTATCAAGGTATGCTTTGTGAAAGACCTATGAGGCGTCTCTGATCTATCTCTGTAGATCTTGATGCCTAATATATAAGCAGCTTCTCCAAGGTCCTTCATTGAAAAACTCTTATTCAAGTAGGACTTAATGCTGTCGAAGAGTTCTATATCATTTCCCATCAAAAGTATGTCATCTACATATAATATGAGAAATGCTACAGAGCTCCCACTCACTTTCTTGTAAACGCAGGCTTCTCCATAAGTCTGCGTAAACCCAAACGCTTTGATCATCTCATAAAAGCGAATGTTCCAACTCCGAGATGCTTGCACCAGCCCATAAATCGAGCGTTGGAGCTTGCACACCTTGTCAGCATTCTTAGGATCGACAAAACCTTCCGGCTACATCATATACAATTCTTCCTTAAGGAAACCATTAAGGAATGCCGTTTTGACGTCCATTTGCCATATCTCATAATCGTAGAATGCGGCAATTGCTAACATGATTCAGACGGACTTTAGCTTCGCTACCGGTGAGAAAGTCTCATCGTAGTCAACCCCTTGAACTTGTCGATAACCCTTAGCGACAAGCCGAGCTTTATAGATGGTCACATTACCATCCGCGTCTGTCTTCTTCTTAAAGATCCATTTATTTTCTATGGCTCGCCGTTCAACGGGCAAGTCAGTCAAAGTCCATACTTCATTTTCATACATGGATCCTATCTTGGATTTCATGGCTTCTAGCCATTTGTCGGAATCCGGGCCCGCCATCGCTTCTTCATAGTTCGAAGGTTCACCATTGTCTAACAACATGATTTCCAAGACAGGGTTGCCGTACCACTCTGGTGCGGAACATGTTCTTGTGGACCTTCGAATTTCAGTAGGAGCTTGATCAGAAGTATCTTGATCATTATCATTAACTTCCTCTCTAGTCGGTGCAGGCACCTCAGGAACATTTTCTTGAGTTGCGCCATTTTCTGGTTCAAGAGGTAATACTTCATCAAGTTCTACTTTCCTCCCACTTACTTCTTTCGAGAGAAACTCCTTCTCTAGAAAGGATCCATTCTTGGCAACAAAGATCTTGCCTTCGGATCTGAGGTAGAAGGTATACCCAATAGTTTCCTTAGGGTATCCTATGAAGACGCATTTTTCTGACTTGGGTTCGAGCTTTTCAGGTTGAAGCTTCTTGACATAAGCATCGCATCCCCAAACTTTTAGAAACGAAAGCTTAGGTTTCTTCCCAAACCATAATTCATACGGTGTCGTCTCAACGGATTTCGACGGAGCCCTATTTAAAGTGAATGCGGCAGTCTCTAAAGCATAGCCCCAAAAATATAGCGGTAAATCGGTAAGAGACATCATAGATTGCACCATATCTAATAGAGTGCGATTACGACGTTCGGACACACCATTACGCTGAGGTGTTCCAGGCGGCGTGAGTTGTGAAACTATTCCACATTTTCTTAAGTGTGTGCCAAATTCATGACTCAAGTATTCTCCTCCACGATCTGATCGTAGAAACTTGATTTTCCTGTCACGTTGATTCTCAACCTCACTCTGAAATTCCTTGAACTTTTCAAAGGTTTCAGACTTGTGTTTCATTAAATAGATATACCCATATCTACTCAAGTCATCAGTGAGGGTGAGAACATAACGATAGCCACCGCAAGCCTCAACACTCATTGGACTGCACACATCAGTATGTATGATTTCCAATAAGTTGGTTGCTCGCTCCATTGTTCCTGAGAACGGAGTCTTGGTCATTTTACCCATGAGGCATGGTTCGCACGTGTCAAATGATTCATAATCAAGAGACTCTAAAAGTCCATCTGCATGGAGCTTCTTCATGCGTTTGACACCTATGTGACCAAGGCGGCAGTGCCACAAGTATGTGGGACTATCACTATCAACCTTACTTCTTTTGGTACTCACACTATGAACATGTGTAGCATTACGCTCGAGATTCATTAAAAATAAACCATTCACCATAGGAGCATGACCATAAAACATATCTCTCATATAAATAGAACAACCATTATTCTCGGATTTAAATGAGTAGCCATCTCGAATTAAACGAGATCCCGATACAATGTTCACGCTCAAAGCTGGCACTAAATAACAATTATTGAGGTTCAAAACTAATCCCGTACGTAAATGAAGAGGTAGCGTGCCTAAGGCGATCACATCGACCTTGGAACCATTCCCGACGCACATCGTCACCTCGTCCTTCGCCAGTCTCCGCTTATTCCGCAGCTCCTGTTTTGAGTTACAAATGTGAGCAACTGCACCAGTATCAAATACCCAAGAGCTACTACGAGTACTGGTAAGGTACACATCAATTACATGTATATCACATATACCTTTTGTTTTGCCGGCCTTCTTGTCCGCTAAGTATTTGGGGCAATTCCGCTTCCGGTGACCACTTCCCTTGCAATAAAAGCACTCAGTCTCGGGCTTGGGTCCATTCTTTGGCTTCTTCCCGGCAGCTTGCTTGCCGGGCGCGGCAACTCCCTTGCCGTCCTTCTTGAAGTTCTTTTTACCCTTGCCCTTCTTGAACTTAGTGGTTTTATTGACCATCAACACTTGATGTTCCTTCTTGACTTCTACCTCTGCTGATTTCAGCATAGCAAATACTTCAGGAATGGTCTTTTCCATCCCCTGCATATTGAAGTTCATCACAAAGCTCTTGTAGCTTGGTGGAAGCGACTGGAGGATTCTGTCAATGACCGCGTCATCCGGGAGATTAACTCCCAGCTGAGTCAAGCGGTTATGTAATCCAGACATAGTGAGTATGTGCTCACTGACAGAACTATTCTCCTCCATCTTACAGCTGAAGAATTTGTCGGAGACTTGATATCTCTCGACCCGGGCATGAGCTTGGAAACCATTTTCAGCTCTTCGAACATCTCATATGCTCCGTGTCTCTCAAAACGTTTTTGGAGCCCCGGCTCTAAGCTGTAAAGCATGCCGCACTAAACGAGGGAGTAGTCATCGGTACGTGCCTGCCAAGCGTTCATAACGTCTTGTTCTGCAGGGAGAACAGGTGCGTCACCCAGCAGTGCTTGTAGGACATAATCTTTCTTGGCAGCTATGAGGATGATCCTCAGGTTCCGGACCCAGTCCGTATAGTTGCTGCCATCGTCTTTCAACTTGGTTTTCTCTAGGAACGTGTTGAAGTTGAGGACTACGTTGGCCATTTGATCTACAAGACATATTATAAATATTTTAGACTAAGTTCATGATAATTAAGTTCGTCTAATCAAATTATTCAATGAACTCCCACTTAGATAGACATCCCTCTTCTAGTCATCTAAGTATAACATGATCCGAGTCAACTAGGCCGTGTCCGATCATCACGTGAGACGGACTAGTCAACATCGGTGAACATCTTCATGTTGATCGTATCTTCTATACGACTCATGCTCGACCTTTCGGTCTTCTGTGTTCCGAGGCCATGTTTGTACATGCTAGGCTCGTCAAGTCAACCTAAGTGTTTGCATGTGTAAATCTGTCTTACACCCGTTGTATGTGAACGTTAGAATCTATCACACCCGATCATCACGTGGTGCTTCGAAACAACGAACTATCGCAACGGTGCACAGTTAGGGGGAACACTTCTTGAAATTATTACAAGGGATCATCTTATTTACTACCGTCGTTCTAAGTAAACAAGATGCAAAAACATGATAAACATCACATGCAATCAAATAATAATAGTGACATGATATGGCCAATATCACATAGCTCCTTTGATCTCCATGTTGGGGCTCCATGATCATCTTGTCACCGGCTTGACACCATGATCTCCATCATCATGATCTCCATCATCGTGTCTCCATGAAGTTGCTCGCCAACTATTACTTCTACTACTATGGCTAACGCATTTAGCAATGAAGTAAAGTAATTTACATGGCGTTTCTCAATGACACGCAGGTCATACAAAAAATAAAGACAACTCCTATGGCTCCTGCCGGTTGTCATACTCATCGACATGCAAGTCGTGATTCCTATTACAATAGCATGAACATCTCATACATCACATATAGATCATTCATCATTCATCACAACTTTGGCCATATCATATCACAAAGCACTTGCTGCAAAAACAAGTTAGACGTCCTCTAATTGTTGTTGCAAGTTTTACGTGGATGAATTAGGGTTCTAGCAAGAACGTTTTCTTACCTACGTGAAAGCCACAACGTGATTTGTCAACTTCTATTTACCCTTCATAAGGACCCTTTCCATCGAATCCGCTCCAACTAAAGTGGGAGAGACAGACACCCGCCAGCCACCTTATGCAACTAGTGCATGTTAGTCGGTGGAACCAGTCTCACGTAAGCGTACGTGTAAGGTTGGTCCGGGCCGCTTCATCCCACAATACCGTTGAAGAAAGATAAGACTAGTAGCGGCAAGAAAGTTGACAACATCTACGCCCACAACCAATTGTGTTCTACTCGCGCAAGAAGAACTACGCATAGACCTAGCTCATGATGCCACTGTTGGGGAACGTTGCAGAAAACAAAAAATTTCCTACGGTTTCACCAAGATCCATCTATGAGTTCATCTAGCAACGAGTAATCGGATGCATCTACATACCTTTGTAGATCGCGAGCGGAAGCGTTCAAAGAACGGGGATGAGGTAGTCGTACACGACGTGATCCAAATCACCGGAGATCCTAGTGCCGAACGGACAGCACCTCCGCGTTCAACACACGTACGGTCAGCGTAACGTCTCCTTCTTCTTGATCCAGCAAGGGGAAAGGAGAGGTTGAGGAAGATGGCTCCAGCAGCAGCACGATGGCGTGGTGGTGATGGAGCTGCAGTACTCTGGCAGGGCTTCGCTAAGCTCTATGGAGGAGGAGGAGGTGTTGGAGAGGGAGAGGGACGCAACCAAAGGCGTGTCTGAAAAAGCCCTCCTTCCCCCACTATATATAGGAGGGCCTAGGGGGGGCGCCGGCCCTAGGAGATCCAATCTCCTAGGGAGGCGGCGGCCAAGGGAGGTTTCCCTCCCCCCCAAGGCACCTAGGGGGTGCCTTCCACTTGTGGGACTCTTCCCCTTTTGAAACCCTAGGCGCATGGACCTCTTGGGGCTGGTGCCCTTGGCCCATGTAGGCCAAGGCGCACCCCCTACAGCCCATGTGGCCCCCGGGGCAGGTGGCCCCACCCGGTGGGCCCCCGGGACCCTTCTGGTGGTCCCGGTACAATACCGGTGACCCCGAAACTTGTCTCGATGGCCGAAACAGCACTTCCTATATATAATTCTTTACCTCCGGACCATTCCGGAACTCCTCGTGACGTCCGGGATCTCATCCGGGACTCGAACAACATTCGGGTTACTGCATATACATATCCCTACAACCCTAGCGTCACCGAACCTTAAGTGTGTAGACCCTACGGGTTCGGGAGACAAGCAGACATGACCGAGACGACTCTCCGGTCAATAACCAACAGCGGGATCTGGATACCCATGTTGGCTCCCACATGCTCCTCGATGATCTCATCGGATGAACCACGATGTCGAGGATTCAAGCAACCCCGTATACAATTCCCTTTGTCAATCGGTATGTTACTTGCCCGAGATTCGATCGTCGGTATCCCAATACCTCGTTCAATCTCGTTACCGGCAAGTCACTTTACTCGTACCATAATGCATGATCACGTGACCAGACACTTGGTCACTTTGAGCTCATTATGATGATGCATTACCGAGTGGGCCCAGAGATACCTCTCCGTCATACGGAGTGACAAATCCCAGTCTTGATCCGTGTCAACCCAACAGACACTTTCGGAGATACCCGTAGTATACCTTTATAGTCACCCAGTTACGTTGTGACGTTTGGTACACCCAAAGCACTCCTATGGTATCCAGGAGTTACACGATCTCATGGTCTAAGGAAAAGATACTTGACATTGGAAAAACTCTAGCAAACGAACTATACAATCTTGTGCTATGTTTAGGATTGGGTCTTGTCCATCACATCATTCTCCTAATGATGTGATCTCGTTATCAATGACATTCAATGTCCATAGTCAAGAAACCATGACTATCTGTTGATCAACGAGCTAGTCAACTGAGGCTCACTAGGGACATGTTGGTGTCTATTATTCACACATGTATTACGATTTCCGGATAACACAATTATAGCATGAATAAATACAATTATCATGAACAAGGAAATATAATAATAATGCTTTTATTATTGCCTCTAGGGCATATTTCCAACATTTTATTCATGGTGCTTTCCGTAAAATGCTTGCTAAATATGATGTTAATCGTAGAATTGCATCTCCTTATCACCCTCAGTCTAGATGTCAAGTAGAATTGAGTATTAGAGAACTCAAATTAATTTTGCAAAAGACTGTTAATAGGTCTAGAAAGAATTGGTCCAAGAAACTTGATGATGCATTATGGGCCTATAAAACTGCATATAAAAATCCTATGGGTATGTCTCCATATAAAATGGTCTATGGAAAAGCATGTCACTTACCTCTCGAACTAGAACACAAGGCTTATTGGGATATTAAAGAACTTAATTATGATTTTAAACTTGCCAGTGAGAAGAGGTTATTTGATATTAGCTCACTTGATGAATGGAGAACCCAAGCCTACGAAAATGCCAAGTTGTTTAAAAAAAGTTAAAAGATGGCACGACAAAAGGATACAAAAGCGTGAGTTTAATGTAGGTGATTATGTATTGCTACAAAATTCTCATTTAAGATTTTTTGCAGGAAAGCTTCTCTCTAAATGGGAAGGTCCTTACGTTATCGAGGAGGTCTACCATTCCGGTGCCATAAAAATCAACAACTTCGAAGGCACAAGTCCGAAGGTGGTGAACGGTCAAAGAATCCAACACTATATATCAGGTAATCCCATAAATGTTGAAACCAATGTTATTGAAACCGTAACCCCGGTGGAATACATAAGGGACACTTTCCGGAACGTTTCAGACTCCGAAAAGGAATAGGTATGTGGTATGGTAAGTAAACCGACTCCAAAACAATTTTTAAGGCAATATTTCTCCGTTTTGGAATATTTAGAAAAATAGAAAAATAAACAGCAGTCCGGGAAGGACACGAGGGCTCCACGATGGTGGAGGGCGCGCCCTACCCTACTGGGCGCGCCCCCCTACCTCGTGGTCACCTCGTGTGCTCTCCGGACTCCGTTTTTGTACACGACACGTATTTTGGTCGGTAAAAATTCATCATATAATCTCCCGGGGGTTTTGACTCCCGTATCATGCAAAAATCTCGTGTCTTTGTTTCGAGTTGTTTTCTGTCAGGGTTGTAAAGGCCAGGCACTATGTCGTCTCCCTCCTCCTCCAACCATGAGGGCAACGATGCTTGGCTAATGAAGATAGAGCTGAAGAGAGAAGAACCTATGGAGATCAACAAGGATGAAGGGATCAAGAAGGCCATGCAGGACCAAGTTCCAACAACAGAAGACACCCTTCAACTGGATCACAATATTCTTACCCCAATAGAAATTGAAGCTTTCAATATGATTGAGTTGGCTCGTATACAAAATAAGTATCTCACACGTGAAAATATTTTGTTGAAGGAGCATATCATCGCACTCAAGGGCATTATCCGCAAGTTAGAAGACCTCCTACGCTCGATGTGCGACTATCCATCATCAACAACTCCACCTTCTTCACCAACAAAGGAGACATAATCACCTAGGTATGGGCACTCCACTTGGCAACTGCCAAGCTTGGGGGAGTGCCCCAGTATCGTATGACCATCACTTTATCTTTACCATTTTTCTTAGTTTGATCCTTTTGGTAATATCTTGATCTAGTAGAATAAAAGTTCTTAGTATGATCTAGTCGTGAGTTTTGCTTTATTATCCTTCTATGTAATCGAGTCAGTGAGCTATATAATAAAGATTAGTGTTGAGTCAAGGGCTTGATTATTTTGCCATGATCCTAAGTGAATAAAAGAAAAGAGAAAGAAATAAAAAGAAACAAAGAGATCATGTGAGTCTTATGGAGAGTAATGAGCTCACGTCAAAAGAGTATGATGAATAAAAATTGTTGAGGGTTGACAAACACAGTTTTGGTCATCGTTGCAATTAATAGGAAGTAATAAAGAAAGAGAGGTCTTCACATATAAATATACTATCTTGGACATCTTTTATGATTGTAAGCACTCATTAAAATATGACATGCTAAAGAGTTGACATTGGACAAGGAAGACAACGTAATGGGTTATGTTTTCTTACATCTAAGATGAATTATATTGTCTTGGATCTTCCAACATGATGAGCTTGTCTTTCCCCATCATGCTAGCCAAATTCATTGCACCAAGTAGAGATACTACTTGTGCTTCCAAATACCCTCAAACCAGTCTTGCCATAAGAGTCCACCATATCTACCTATGGATTGAGTAAGATCCATCAAGTAAGTGGTCATCGGTGCAAGCAATAAAAATTGCTCTCTAAATATGTATGATTGATTGGTGTGGAGGAAATAAGCTTTATACGATCGTGTGATATGGAAGTAATAAAAGCGACAGACTGCATAATAAAGGTCCATATCACAAGTGGCAATATAAAGTGACGTTCTTTCGCATTAAGATTTTGTGCATCCAACCATAAAAGCGCATGACAACCTCTCCTTCCCTCTACGAAGGGCCTATCTTTTACTTTTATCTCCTACATTCCATAAGAGTCATGGTGATTTTCACCCTTCCTTTTTACACTTTATCCTTTGGCAATCACAATATGTTGGAAAGATCTTGGTATATATGGCTAATTGGATGTGAGTTTTCATGAACTATTACTGTTGACATTACCCTTGAGGTAAAATGTTAGGAGGCAAAACTATAAGCCTCTATCTTTCTCTGTGTCCAATTAAAACTCCATACCCATAAGTATTGCGTCAGTGTCAGCAACTGTGAAAGACTATATGATAGTTGAGTATGTGGACTTGCTGAAAAGCTCTTATACATTGACTCTTTCCTATGTTATGATAAATTGCAATTGCTTCAATGACTGAGATTGTAGTTTGTTAGTTTTCAATGAAGTTTATGATTCATACTTGATATTGTGATTGAATTATTACTCTAGCATTAGAGATTGTATGACAAGAATTATATAAGTTGCTGTTCTAAGAATGATCTTGGTGCCCTCATGTCCGTATTTTATTTTTATCGACACCTCTATCTCTAAACATGTGGACATATTTTTCGATTTTGGCTTTTCGCTTGAGGACAAGCGAGGTCTAAGCTTGGGGGAGTTGATACGTCCATTTTGCATCATGCTTTTATATCGATATTTATTGCATTGTGGGCTGTTATTACACATTATGTCACAATACTTATGCCTATTCTCTCTTATTTTACAAGGTTTACATAAAGAGGGAGAATGCCGGCAGCTGGGATTCTGGGCTGGAAAAGGAGCAAATATTAGAGACCTATTCTACACAACTCCAAAAGTCCTGAAACTTCACGGAAGATGTTTTCCAAATATATAAAAAATATTGAGAGCAAGAACTTCACCAGGGGGCCACACCTTGCCCACGAGGGTGGGGGCGCGCCCCCTACCTCGTGGGCCCCCTGGTGGCCCTCCGGTGGCCATCTTCTGCTATGTGGAGTCTTTCGATGGGAAAAAATCATAATCCATCTTCTCAGATGAAAATCCGCCGCCACGAGGCAGAACCTTGGCGGAATCAATCTAGGGCTCTGGCGGAGCTGTTCTGCCGGGGAAACTTCCCTCCCGGAGGGGGAAATCATCGCCATCATCATCACCAACACTCATCTCATCGGGAGAGGGCAATCTCCATCAACATCTTCATCAACACCATCTCATCTCAAAACCCTAGTTCATCTCTTGTATCCAATTCTTGTCTCCAAGTCCGGGATTGGTGCTAGTAGGTTGCTAGTAGTGTTAATTACTCCTTGTAGTTGATGCTAGTTGGTTTATTTGGTGGAAGATCATATGTTCAGATACTATATGCATATTAATACCCCTCTGATTATGAACATGTTTATGCTTTGTGAGTAGTTACTTTTGTTCCTGAGGACATGGGAGAAGTCTTGCTATTAGTAGTCATGTGAATTTGGTATTCGTTCGATATTTTGATGAGATGTATGTTGTCTCTCCTTTAGTGGTGTTATGTGAACGTCGACTACATGACACTTCACCATTATTTGGGCCTAGAGGAAGGCATTGGGAAGTAATAAGTAGATGATGGGTTGCTAGAGTGACAGAAGCTTAAACCCTAGTTTATGCGTTGCTTCGTAAGGGGCTGATTTGGATCCATATGTTTCGTGCTATGGTTAGGTCTACCTTAATACTTTTGTTGTAGTTGCGGATGCTTGCAATAGAGGTTAATCATAAGTGGGATGCTTGTCCAAGTAAGGGTAGTACCCAAGCACCGGTCCACCCACATACCAAATTATCAAAGTACCGAACGTGAATCATATGAACGTGATGAAAACTAGCTTGACGATATTCCCATGTGTCCTCGAGAGCGCTTTACATCTTATAAGAGTTTGTCCAGGCTTGTCCTTTGCTACAAAAAGGATTGGGACACCTTGCTGCACCTTATTTACTTTTGTTACTTGTTGCTCGTTACAAATTATCTTATCACAAAACTATCTGTTACCACTTATTTCAGTACTTGCAGAGAATACCTTGCTGGAAACCGCTTATCATTTCCTTCTGCTCCTTGTTGGGTTTTACACTCTTACTTATCAAAAGGACTATGATAGATCCCCTATACTTGTGGGTCATCAGATGGCGGGGAGTGGGAGGCGGCGATGGGGGCAGGATGCCATCACCAAGGCCAGCAGAAGAGGCCCCCGGAGCAGAAGAAGGAGCATGACGATCTCTGACCAGTGAGGAAGAAGAACCAGGACCGAAACACGGGCCCGAGCGGGAGCCAGCACCAGCCGGAAATGAGCGAGGAGGCGGCCGAGGCGGGGGCACCGGACCCCTGACCGACGCAGGACACGGCGCCGACGAGGAAGAGCCACCACCCGTCGAAGCAGCGGCAGCCTCCCACGGATCCGCCTCCGACCCCGCCACACCACCAGAACAAGGGAGCGCCGACCCAAATCTAGCAGCCGAGCGCTCCTGCTCGTCGCGCTGGAGCCGCTCCGGCCCAGCCGCCCAGGCCTCCCGCACGCGCGACACCTCGCGTGCCACCCGCTCAGCCTCCAGCTTCGACCGCAGCTCCGCTTCGTACGCTAGCTCGACACCATTGCCCGGCGAATCTTCATGGGCACGCTTGCTACCCGAAAGGTCCTCGGAGGAAGAACCCTGGACTTGTCCATGGCGAGCACTTCCGCGAAGGAGAGGAGGGGGAGAGGAGATGGATCTGGAAAAATGGCGGATAGGACGACGCACTTTGTGAATATCAGCGACGGAAGCTAGAAACCCTAAGAGGAGGGGGAGGGAACCGTGGCGCACCCATAAATAGCCAAGGCCAGCCAGGCCAGACTGGGCCGGAGTGGGACAGTGTGTCATGGGAGGGGAGACACGGCGAAGCAGTGGCCACAACCAACTGCCCCGGGCCCACAGACGGGAGGGAGGGGGAAAGCATCGAAAGAGGACAAGACCGGAGGCCCAGGCGGCCCATCCCGAACCAATCCAGGAGTCACCAGGCCCAATTGCCCACAGGGGCCCACCTCCACGTACCCTAGGACACTCCCGATCTAGGGTTTGGCCAACAACCACCCCAGCACACGCCGGCACGGTCGCCGCCAACGGCAACAACCCCAGCCGGAGAGGAGAAGAACGTGCGACACCAGCACCCGGATACCCCACAATGCCCGGATCCACCGCAACGGAGGGGGGAGAAGGGCCGAGGAGACCATGATCAAGGGAAGGAGCCGGACCCCGACCCGCCTTGCACCGGGGCCCACCGACACGCAGCCACCCTGACGACCCAGAAGGCACGGACAGCGGCCGGCCCCGACCCCCAGGAGCAAATTTCCGGGCACGGCCCAACGCAGGGTCGGCCGGCAGCAACGGCACCACCACGGACGAGCCGCACTCCTATGAATCAGAGGCCGAGTCATCCGCGTCGCCCAACGACTAGAAACGAGAGCTGGGGAAGGCTGACGAGCCAGGCGAGGCCACCGAGCGGGCCGCCGCGCTGATGAAGCAGGGAGAACCACCCCTCGCCGCAGGCGTTGAGGGGGTCGACGGGGGAGAGGGGAAGGGCACGCGCCGCCGGGAGGAGCCATGGCCAGCGGCAAGATCATGGAGAGAGAGACGGGGAGCGGGGAGGAGAGGAGAGAGGGGGGAAGGGGAGACCGCCATGCAGGCAAACCTTGTTGTCATAGACAGTTAAGTAGTTGTCGTACAAAGACCCCACAGAACCAGACACAACCGTCGTGAATTTAAAAAGAGAGGTCCTCAGGGGGTGGTCGTCTTCTGCGACCACTTACTACAGAGGCGAATATGGTTACTCATGAGATTGTTAAATTGTGTTTGATTTCTAGAACCGAAGAGTTATTGGTAGCTGATGTTCCGTCATGCATGACATACTTTGTAACTAAAAGTTTAATAACTACTCCCTCCATTCCAAAATAGATGATCCAACTTTGTACTAACTTAGTGCAAAGTTGGGTCATCTATTTTGGAACGGAGGGAGTATGTCGTAATTATTATATGATTTAAATAAGAAAACCTTATATGTATTAATTATTTTGGTCTTTGCTACCTCTCGCACGGAAAAGTTGATGGTTCATGATGTGATGTTATTTTAAGGTGGCAATCGGTTGGTGTTTTCGATGGCTAACACCCAAGGTGGTGTGGGGTGATGATTCTCTACTGGTTTTTCTTGTGATGGGCGTTCTTGGAGCGATGCTTTTCTTTTTGGACCCTTTCAGAAACTTTCATTAACCTTGGGTACATACTGGTACACTCCTGAGGCCTTCAAGAGCACCTTCGATATCATTTGAAACACTACCCTTCCATTGTCTCATAGTACTTCCACATACTACTACCAGTCGGTAAGTGTGTGATCCTGCATGTAAGATAATATGCAGACATGTTCGGAAAATCTTTTGGTCAATAATTCTTAGCGGGATCTGCACACCCATAATAATTCCAACATATCAACAAAGATCATTATCGACTGAACTTTCTGTTATTAAATACAATTCCTTTTACCTCATAATACGTTACAAAACCGAAGGAGAGACCTTTATGGTATCCCAGTGATCAACACCTTGATCACTACACCTAGTTATCCATGTTACCGGGGTGTACTTGATTCCGTATTCCAGTATCCATGTGACTAACGTCTTACTCACTATCTGGCCAGCCAATACTAGACACCTTAATACCATCTAGGCCGAGAGTGTATCTCTTCATCTCCAAAGTGATAAATCCCAATGTTGACAACATACTTTTCTGGTGTACCCAAAAATCACCTTCCAAACCACCTAGTTACAAAATAATGTTTGGCAACTCCAAAGTAACCATCTGATATCCGAGTCTATGACTCATGGTCTAAGGATGCAAGTAAACATTGACACTTTATATGAAAATACCGTCAACATATTGATGACGTGATCCCATAGTATTTCATAAGTTTGGTCTATCCAACACCATTGTGTTAGGAAATGTAGCATGCAATTTCAAAAGAATTCCTATGCTCACGCAAGATCTATCTAGGAGATGCATAGCAATGAGAGGGGGAAAGTGTATCTACGTACCCTCATAGGCCAAAAGCGGAAGCATTTGACAACGCGGTTGATGTTGTCGAACTTCTTCTCGTTCCAACCGATCAAGTACTGAACGTACGACACCTCCGAGTTCTGCACACATTCAGCCCGATGACGTCCCTCGAACTCTTGATCCAGCAAAGTGTCAAGGAAGTAGATGAGTTCTGTCAGCATGACAGTGTGGTGACGGTGATGGTGAAGTGATCTGCGTAGGGCTTCGCCTAAGCACTATGAAGATATGACCGGAGGCGTAAACTTTGGAGGGGGGCGCCGCGCACGGCTAACAATTGTTGGTGTGTGTTCTAGGCGCCCCCTCCCCACATATATATAGGTGGGAGGGGGAGGGGAACAGCCTTAGGCGCCCCAAGTAGGAGGAATCCTACTTGGGGGCCCTATTCCAATTCGGCCTCCCCCCTTTCTTATTTCTGGAAGGGGGAACGAAAGAGGGAAGAGGGGGAAGGAAGGGGGAATCCTATTCCCTCTCTTCCTTTCCTCCTCCCCTTTTCGTGCTCCACTTAGGCCGGCCCATATGGGGGGCGCACCAGCCCCTTGTGGCTGGTGCGTTTCCCCTCTTGGCCCATAAGGCCCATATCTCTTGCCGGGGGTGCCCGGAACCCCTTCCGGTGACCCAATATGTACCTGGTACCCTCCAGAACACTTCCGGTGTCCGAATACTATCGTCATATATATCAATATTTACCTCTTGACCATTTCGAGACTCCTCGTCATGTCCGTAATCTCATCCGGGACTCCTAACAACATTCGCTCACCAAATCACATAACTCATATAATACAAAATCGTCATCGAACATTAAGCGTGCGAACCCTATGGGTTCGAGAACTATGTAAACACGACCGAGACACCTCTCCAGTAAATAACCAATAGCAGAACCTAGATGCTCATATTGGATCCTACATATTCTACGATGATCTTTATCGGTCGAACTGTTATGACAACATACGTTATTCCCTTTATCCATCGGTATGTTACTTGCCCGAGATTCGATCGTCGGTATCTTCATACCTAGTTGAATTTCATTACCGGAAAGTCTCTTTACTCGTTTTGTAATACATCATTCTACAACTAACTCATTAGTCACTTTGCTTGCAAAGCTTCTTATGATGTGTATTACCGATAGGGACCAGAGATACCTCTCCAATACTCGGAGTGACAAATCCTAATCTCGATCTATGCCAACCCAACAAACACCTTCGGAGATACCTGTAGAGCATCTTTATAATCACCTAGTTATGTTGTGAAATTTGATAGCACACAAGGTATTCCTCTGGTATCTGGGACTTGCATAATCTCATAGTCGAAGGAATATGTATTTGACAAGAAAAAATCAATAGCAATAAAACTGAACGATCAATATGCTAAGCTAACGGATGGGTCATGTCCATCACATCATTCTCCTAATGATGTGATCCCGTTATCAAATGATAACACATGTCTATGGTTAGGAAACTTAACCATCTTTGATTAATGAGCTAGTCTAGTAGAGGCTTACTAGGGACACAATGTTTTGTCTATGTATCACACATGTATCAAGTTTCCGGTTAATTCAATTCTAGCATGAATAATAAACATTTATCATGAATAAGGAAATGTAAAATAACAACTTCATTATTGCTTCTAGGGCATATTTCCTTCAGTCTCCCACTTGCACTAGAGTCAATAATCTAGTTCACATCGCCATGTGATTAACACCCATAGTTCACATCACCACGTGATTGATACGTCTCCAACGTATCTATAATTTTTGATTGCTCCATGCTATATTATCTACTATTTTGGAAATTATTGGGCTTTATTATCCACTTATATATTAATTTTGGGACTAACCTATTAACCGGAGGCCTAACCCAGAATTGTTGTTTTTTGCCTGTTTTAGGGTTTCGAAGAAAAGGAATATCAAACGGAGTCCAAACGGAATGAAACCTTCGGGAACGTGATTTTCTCACCCAATACAACTCAGGAGACTTGGACCCTATGTCAAGCCAATCAACAATAGGCCACGAGGTAGGGGGCGCGCCTCCCCCCCCCCAGGCGCGCCCTCCACCCTCGTGGGCCCCTTGTTGCTCCACCGACGTACTTCTTCCTCCTATATATACCCACGTACCCCCAAACGATCAGATACGGAGAAAAAACCCTAATTCCACCGCTGTAACTTCCTGTATCCACGAGATCCCATCTTGGGGCCTGTTTCGGAGCTCCGGTGGAGGGGGCATCGATCACTGAGGGCTTCTACATCAACACCATAGCCTCTCCGATGAGGTGTGAGTAGTTTACTTCAGACCTACAGGTCCATAGTTAGTAGCTAGATGGCTTCTTCTCTCTTTTTGGATCTCAATACAATGTTCTCCCCCTCTCTTGTGGAGATCTATTCAATGTAATCTTCTTTTTGAGGTGTTTTTGTTGAGACCGATGAATTGTGGGTTTATGATCAAGTCTATCTATGAATAATATTTGAATCTTCTCTGAATTCTTTTATGTATGATTGGTTATCTTTGCAAGTCTCTTCGAATTATCAGTTTGGTTTGGCCTACTAGATTGATCTTTCTTGCAATGGGAGAAGTGCTTATCTTTGGGTTCAATCTTGCAGTGTCCTTTCCCGGTGATAGTAAGGGCAGCAAGGCACGTATTGTATTGTTGACATCGAGGATAACAAGATGGGGTTTTCTTCATATTGCATGAGTCTATCCCTCTACATCATGTCATCTTGCTTAAGGTGTTACTCTGTTTTTACTTAATACTCTAGATGCATGCTGGATAGCGGTCGATGAGTGGAGTAATAGTAGTAGATGCAGGCTGGAGTCGGTCTACTTGTCTCGGACGTGATGCCTATATACATGATCATACCTAAATATTCTCATAACTATGCTCAATTCTGTCAATTGTTCAACAGTAATTTGTTCACCCACTGTAGAATATTTATGCTCTCGAGAGAAGCCACTAGTGAAACCTATGGCCCCCGGGTCTATCTTTATCATATCAATCTCCTACTACTTAGTTATTTACTTTGCTATTTATTTTGCCTTTATTTTACTTTGCATCTTTATCATAAAAATACAAAAAATATTATCTTATCATATCTATCAGATCTTACTCTCGTAAGTGGCCCTATAGGGATTGACAACCCCTATTTGCGTTGGTTGCGAGGATTTATTTGTTTTGTGCAATTACGAGGGACTTGCGTGTAGCCTCCTACTGGATTGATACCTTGGTTCTCAAAAACTGAGGGAAATACTTACACTACTTTGCTGCATCATCCCTTCGTCTTCGGGGAAAACCAACGCAGTGCTAAAAGAGGTAGCAGTGATCAACACCCAAAGAGTTTACTAGAGTCAATAATCTAGTTCACATCAAAAAGAGATTAACACCCAAAGAGTACTAAGGTGTGATCATGTTTTGCTTGTGAGAGAGGTTTAGTCAAACGGGCCTGTCACACTCAGATCCGTATGTATTGTGCAAATTTATATGTCAACAATGCTCTGCATAGAGATACTCTAGCTAATTGCTCCCACTTTCAATATGTATCCAGATCAAGAATCAGAGTCATCTCAATCGGTGTTTAAAGCTTGCATTGACGTAACTGTAACATCCCAAAATTCTAAATTTTGGAATGTTATAAGAAATAGATAGATTTGATTGATTGTTTGATTGATTGACTGAAAGTGAGTGAATTCGAAACTCTTTTTGAAAGTTAAATGAGAGGGAATAAAAGGACTTTCCCAAACTTTCATTTTTGCTTTATGATCTCCGTGAATTCAAATTCTTTCATCACAAAACCCTGGAGAGAAGATGACATGACTTCTTCCATTTATTTAAATGAAAAGGGGTGTTTTGAAAAATATTTGAATTCCATTTGGAAATATTTTCCAATTCTGAAACTTTGTGTAACTCAATGATTTTCACGAGCGAAGATAAAATGACTTCCTCAAATTATATGAAATACGAGTTGGGAGTTTCAAAGAATTAAATTCAAAGTATTTTCGAATTTTTTTTCAATTCCGAGTTATTCGAGTTTTATTCAAATTATTTTTCTCCAAAAATAAAATATATGGAAAATAGGGTAACATGATTCCCTACATCAGAAAATTGGAGAAAAATAAATTTGACTTTATTTTGGTATTTTTTGAAATGATTTTTGTCGGATTTTAATAGACCAGTAGCACTCTTTGATTTATCTGATTTTGTATGAACTTTATTTGACTCTAGAAAAATGTTCATGTCGTAGAAAATCTTTTTCTGAAAATTTTGATATATAATATGCCTATATTATATTTTCATTTTATTTTATTTTTGCTTCTTTTCTTGTCTGCAAAAATGTTTATATATAAAAAAAAGCTTCCCTCCGCCGAACCGGGCCGGCCCAGCTCCCAGCCAGGCCACGGCCCAGCCGGCCCACCGCTCGTCCCCGAGCTCGGGACGCAGTCCCGAGCCGCCACGACGCCGCCGCCGACCTTGGCGTCTGTGCCGAGGCCGGGCTCCTCCTGCCCCCTCCTCCACGCACCCGAGGCCCCGCCTCCTATTAATGCGCCGGCCCCGCCGCCCCTCTCTCTCTCCTCTCGCGCCGCCGCCCGCATCGCGAAGCCGCCGCCGCCGACGAACTCCGCCGTCGAAGCCGCTGCTTCGCCGCACTCCGCCACCACCGCCCCCTCCGCCCCTCGCCGCCATCTCCGCCCCTCGCCGCCGACCTGGGGGCCACCGTCCCCGAGTTTGCCGGAGACGCCGCCGCCATCTGCCCGTCCTCACCGGAGTTCGGGTAAACCTTAACCGATCTACCGCCGGTTTTTTTAAAAAAAAACCGTTGCCCCGGTCCGCTGGTTTTCACGGTTTTGTTTTAAAAAAACGGTTTAGTTTTTTTAGATCTATTTAATGAACGTTTTCTGTTTAGGTAGTTTCAGCGAACGTTTTCGTTCGTTAGGTTTTCGTAGCAAACGTTCACTATTTAGTCTTTTTCTTTTTCTGTTAGAATTTCGTCAGGGACCTATCTGTGAATATATTTATTTACAGATTAGCCCCTGGTTTTCAAACGACCATATCTCTTTGCTCGTTTGTCCAAATCCAACGAAACCAACGCCCACTTCTTCGTCATGATCTCCTCTATCCAGTAATCCAACTCAAACATGTTTTTGAAAAGTTTAAAATTTGAATTAGATCAGATTTGAATTCAAACTTCGTTTGATCATAACTTGAGTTCCGTAGCTCCGTTTGAGTTGATTCTTTTTGCAAATCGAAGTTCTTGACCTAAACATTCTGATAAGGCCAAATTCACATAATTTTGGTACTGTTAGAAATTGTTTTATGTTGCAAGAGCTATTTGCTTGGTTTTGATGTTTTCCGAATCGTTTTCTTCGATCTTTCTGGTCTTTTGAGTGATTGCTTATGTGTGGTTACTATTGCTTGCTTACGATAGATTGACCGGAGTGTGACGAGTAGAACTATCAAGAGTTTTGAGTGCGCATCATCTTCATCAACATTGCAGGCAAGTTCACACTTTGATCATGCCTTTTTCATACCCAGTTTTTTTTGCATTAGATCAATTTTCACACATTGCATGATTACGATCTAATTAAACTGTGGGATGGGAAGTAGATGAGGTAGTACCTATTACCTGTTTTTTACCAAACCCTTGGGAGTTACTATTACGTTATGCTTATAGTGTCATGCTATGCTCGTAGACGTGGATTGGGTTTTGAGAGTATCCATGACCGATGTGAGATTGTTAATTAATGGTTTACTTAAGGTGGCAACTTAAACACACATCTGGGTGGATTGAGGCACCTGGTTATTCTAGGATTGCCTGTCTAGGCACCTGGGTAATCCAGGACTTGCCTGTTTTCTTTTGGACCGCCACCCAGGCTCAAAGGGATCATGAGATTATTCATACTAGAAACTTCCGTGTGCAGCCACAAGCCATTATGGGCTCTGGCATAGTTGATTAAGTCGTGCGAACTCTTACAGGGTAGACTAGCAGATGTAGGGGAAAGTAGGTGTACCGGTCTATCCAACGTAAGGTGCTAGCGCTTCTGAAAGACTATGTCTCGGTCATCCGTTTCTCAAACACCATGTAGTGCGAGAATCCAAACGGAGGTGATCGAGTCTTGTGGGGAAAAGTGCGCAAACCTCTGCAGAGTGTACAAACTAATCATGATTAGCCGTGTCCCCGGTTATGGACATCTTGAGTATCTAGTTCTTGGATTATCCTGTTGATCTCATCACGTTACTTTAATTAATTTTGTTGGGTTTTAATGATGATGCTTAATTGGGATTGAGAATGCTGTCAACCATTCTCAATATTTAACAACCACCATGATAGTTAAATAAATTTATTCCTTTGCAGTAGGGAAAAACTGGCTTTACGCAAAACTGTAACCATAGAGCTTTTCCACCAGCCATATATGCATGTAGTGATAGCCATTGTTCATCATTATTCTCTATGGTGTGAATTTGCCAGTACATTCAATGTACTGACCCGTTTCGGGCTGCAACGTCTCATGTTGCAGGTTTCTTACGACGAGTAAGTGATACCTTAGGGTTACGATTTCTACACTCAACTTTGCCGTTGGTGTTGATGGGAATCCACAACCTTGTTGCTTCCGCTATATTGGATTGAGGTAATAGTATTTACGTTACTTTTTACATGTGATTTACCTCTGTTATAAATCCTTCGGGTACTGTGTGTGTCAGCATACCGATCCAGGGATGACACTTAAGCACAGAGACTTGATCCATTCGGGTCAGGTCGCTACAAGATGGTATCAGAGCACATGTTGACTGTAGGACGTGGCCCTAGAAACTGGCAAGCCCATAGGAAAGATTTTCTCTACAACTTTCTTTTCAAAAGATCTTTTACCTCTCTTCTCTTCTGAGTTTATTCAAATATTCCCTTTTAGTGAGACTATACCCCTTTTCCCTTTTGACCACTCGAAGATTCGACTGATGAGACCACTCCAAGAAATACAAGATATCGGCCAACTAAGACCACTTCAAAATGAAGAGGATTTTTATCGTTCATTATGATAATGGAAACTACAGTGGTTGAAGACTCCGAAGACTAGGAGATTTAAAGACTCTAAA